>NC_045444.1:31275796-31383448 GCF_002776525.5 Piliocolobus tephrosceles | reverse complement strand
AAAGAAAGAAAGAAAGAAAAGGAAGGAAGGAAGGAAGGAAGGAAGGAAGGAAGGAAGGAAGGAAGGAAGGAAGGAAGAAAGAAAGGAAGGAAGGAAGAAAGGAAGAAAGAAAGGAAGAAAGGAAGGAAGGAAGGAAGGAAGGAAGGAAGGAAGGAAGGAAGGAAGGAAGAAAGGAAGAAAGGGAAAGAAAGAAAGCAGGAAAGGAAGAAAGAAAGAAAGAGAAAGAAAGAAAGCAGGAAAGGAAGAAGGAAAGAAAGAAAGAAAATGCTTTCCCTGGTGTTAGATGGCACAGAGTACTCGTTTATACCTAAAATAGCAGTAGCAACTATTGGCCACAGGATATAGATTTAGACTATGCTTGGATCTCAGAGTTTACTAGGGCAAAAGATGTATTTCCAATGGACTAAATGTGAGCCACAGTGAAAAGAGATTGCTAGGCTAGAGCTTTTTTAAGTTCTGCCAAAGAATATCATGAGACTTCCAGAGCAAGCATATGTGTAAAATGAACAGAGGAGGGTTATAAACAGAGATACCCCCAGAGAACTGGGCAGTCGATGAATTTGGCATTAGAGAATGAGTTCACTCTTATACCCTCCATGGCTGAGATAATGAAGCTACCTTACAAGAGTATACATCA
The DNA here is from genome assembly GCF_002776525.5 of Piliocolobus tephrosceles. NCBI lineage: Eukaryota > Metazoa > Chordata > Mammalia > Primates > Cercopithecidae > Piliocolobus > Piliocolobus tephrosceles. The sequence goes on along the minus strand of NC_045444.1, from coordinate 31,382,811 downwards.
TCAGTCAAATAAAATCTTTTCCTGATTTATCAGTGTCCTCTGTTCCTGTTATCGGCTTGGACTCTATGTTTTTGTAAAACTGCAGCTAGGAGTCAGGAAGGAGGTAAAAAGGGAGAGGGGGGAAAAGGCCATACCATTCTCTACCTGCACTAAATTAAATTTAATGATAGTTTCACTTCCAGGGGCCTTAAGAATGTTTTTAAATGAGTCATGTGAAAAACAAAACAAGAAAATGGACCTGTTTCATTTTTAACTAGAGAAAGAGAAGGCTAACAGGGCCCAATTACATACGTTTTAAATAAATAATGGGAGACCGTAATAAACAAATAAACAAAAGTTATGCTTTGATTATATCAGAAGTGATGCTTATTAAACTTACAGGTTACATTTGGTGATGTTCGTGGGGTTTTTTCTTTGAGGAAGCTTTAAGAATTGAAACTGATAAACACAGACTCCCATTTTGGCACTATGTGATAATTGTTTCCAGAAATTTACCATTCCATTAAATTTATTTTGACAAATTCGTAGACATCTCTCTTTAATCGGGTTGATAAAATAAATATTTGGCCTTTTGAATTATTTTATTAATATACGTGTCCAAACTGTAGGAAATACTAGTAAGTACAAGCTATTAGCAGAGAGCTTGCTACCCTCAAGCTCAGGGCCCATTTTCATATCCACAAAGACTCCCTGTGGCTCCTTTTCTCTTTTTAGTGTAGCTCCCATGGGTACATTTTGCTTTCTTTTCTCAGTGGTTGCCACTGCCCACTCTTATGCTTGTAATATTTCTTCCAAAAGCTTGGCTGTGAAGTGGAGCACATAATCCCCTGTTTCTGTGAAAGCATGATTCCCTAAAAGAAAAGCACAGGATACTTCTGCTCCTTGATATATACAAAAATAATAGAAAATATAGAACACACACACACACACACACACATACATACATACACACAGTGTGTATACAACCCCATACAAACACACATATAATTCCTATTTGCATGCATATATGCAGTTAGAGAATTCTAAGGGCAGTTGTTGTTAATATAATTTATAATGCCTGACTTTCTTTTGAAATGTTCAGTAGAAAAATCAATGCCAGATAAACATTCCAAGTCCCAGAATTGACATGATTAGCTATGTGACCTTGGAAAGCTTCTTTTTATTTTTCTGAGCTTTAATTTTTTTTTTTTCAGTAAAATTAGCACAATTAAATAATATTGCCAAACTGACAAGAATTGTTCTAGTGATTAACTGAGAGAGAAGTCTCTGGCATATAGTAGACTTTCCATGGATATACTGGAATATTGTTTTTACCTTTCTTTTAGTAGAAGGAAAAAATGGAACCAGCAAAACTACATAAACTATGTGCTCCTGTGGTCCTAGCTACTTGGGAGGCTGAGGTGCAAGGATTGCTTAAGTCTGGGAGGTCAAGGCTACAGTGAGCTGTGTTTGTACCACAGCACTCCAACCTGGGCAACAGAGCAAGACCCTCTCTCAAAAATAAAAGCCAGGAAAAAACACATGAACTAGAAAAATGAAATTTTGAATTGTTACCACCTCCAGCCCAACTTTCTCCCAAATGGACATTCCTTTCTTGTTTTCCATGGGTTACACTTTGGAAGACTCCGCTCTGGTTACTGTGTTGCATAGTCCTATAGCTTCATTGGGAACACACAAATCAAGTTGTATATTTCCTCTGTTGAATACAATATAATTGTAGGCACACTAACTGTGGTGTCACATTTCGATTATACCTGGCCACATTCAATATAGGAGGATTGAGTTTAAAAGACAAGCTTTGTCTCTTTTTCCTTTTGCTTATTTTTTTCTTTTGAAAAACTACTTTTCTGTTTTGGCTTACCTTAATATTAGCCACACTTTTGCTTTCCAGAAAATTAATCCACATTTTAATCAAAATTCAATTTTCAGTTATTTTGATTAATATTTTTATGTAAAATATATTGGTCTGGCAAGTCATACCAAAAGAGCAATTATGAATGAAAAGTGAATGCTATGGTCTGAATATTTCTCCCACAATTTATATATTGAAACATAATTACTGATGTGAGAGTACTCAGAGGTGGAGACTTCAGAAGTGATAAAGGCATGAGGGCAGAGCCATTATAGATGGAATCGGGCTCATATAAAAGATCTGAGGAAATGGGTCATTCGCTCTTTTCCACTTTTCTGCCATGTAAGGACACAGCAAGAAGATCCTCACTAGACACCACCTGCCAGTACCTTGATCTTGGACTTATAAACTTCTGGAAGTATGAGAAATAAATTTCTATTACTTATAAATTTTCCAGTCTCAGGTGTTTTGTGATACCAGAATAAACTAAGGCAAATTTTTAGGGAGGCCAATACATTGGAAAATTAGAAATATTTCAGTGTGAAACTTCCTACCTCTTCCATTTGATGAAGAAATCCCTTGCCTCCAAGTAGAACTTGTGTCCGTAGACAAAAAAAAAAGTTGCAGAATTGCAGTCATTAGAAAGATGAGTCTTATTCTCAGCACTTTGGGAGGCCGAGACGGGCGGATCACGAGGTCAGGAGATCGAGACCATCCTGGCTAACACGGTGAAACCCCGTCTCTACTAAAAAAATACAAAAAACTAGCCGGGCGAGGTGGCGGGCGCCTGTAGTTCCAGCTACTCAGAAAGCTGAGGCAGGAGAATGGCGTGAACCCAGGAGGCGGAGGCGGAGCTTGCAGTGAGCTGAGATCTGGCCACTGCACTCCAGCCTGGGCGATAGAGTGAGACTCTGTCTCTAAAAAAAAAAAAAAAAAAAAAAAAAGAAGAGTCTTACTATTACATTTAGGTATGGAAATTTGAAGCAACTGTTTTGGATGGAGTTTGTCTCCTTTTTAATCTTTATTGATCTTATTGAATGATTATCTATTGATTGTCAGCACCTGACAGGCCTTCTGGTAAACTGCTAAGAAAGTACTAAAGGACTTAGCTTTTCGAGATTTTAGATTTACAACACTTGCTTCAGCAATAATATCTCTTTAGCTCTGGTCACTAAAAGAAATTTTATCTATAATTTCAGTAATTTATCTGAAATATTTACCACAAATATAGTGTAGAAAGTAGAAGGCAGTGTATCACATAAAATCAATAACATGGGAACTTAGGTTTAATAATTAGTTCTGACATGAAGTAATTATCACCTCTTTAGGCAAATTTTTAGTCAATCTGAGTCTCAGTCTCCTCATCTGCACCATGAAAGTGGTATCTCCTTAGCTGAGTTGTTGAATGAAATAAATTTAATAATGCATGAAAAATGTCAAACACAAGGATGACAGATACTCCAGCTCAATTAACAAAACAACTCCTTAAATAATACTACTTAATATAAGTAGCTACCAGTATTGTGTAAGGATATTTTTTAGGCCTGTTACAATAGATCTTTAAGAACTTCTTAGTACCAAGGGCAAAATCTGTTAACTGGGATTTTTGAGATGCTATGTAACATAGTGGGACAAGAACAAGCACATTTGCTTCCTCTTGACTAGACAGATGTGTGATCTTGAGAAATGCCTCTCTAACTCTGATCCGCAGTTTCCTCCACTGTAAAATGAAAGTAATCCCTCTCTCAACCAAACTGCTGCCAGCATTAAATAATGGAGTGCTTAGCATAAAATCAGGTAATGGCAAAGTATTTCATAAACTGTGACAATCATTATCAGAATGAATGACATGCTCTCAGTACAAATTGATCCCTAGTTATAGCAGTGTCATAAATCAGGCTTTATTTTTTCAATATTATTTCACAAATATAATCTCATTTTATACATACAATAACTATAAGAGTTTGCATGAAAGAAATCTTTTTTTTTTTTTTTTTTGGAAGCGGAGTCTCACTCTATTGCCAGGCTGGAGGGCAGTGGCTCTGTCTAGGCTCATTACAACCTCTGCCTCCTGGGTTCATGCGATTCTCCTGCCTCAGCCTTCTTAGTAGCTGGGACTACAGGTGCCCACCACCACGCCTGGCTTTTTTTTTTTTTTTTTTTTTTTCTTTTTTTTGTATTTTAGTAGAGACAGGGTTTCACTGTGTTGCCCAGGCTGGTCTAGAACTCACGAGCTCAGGCAATTCGCCCTCCTCGGCCTCCCAAAGTGCTAGGATTACAGGCATGAGCCACCGCGCCCTGCCAAGAAATCATTCTTTATTTTGCGGATGAGAAATCTGAGGTCATGAGAGACTTATATTTCCTCAAATCATTCCAGACACTAACTGCAGCAAAAGATTCCAAAATCAGGTGTTGTAACTCTCCATTCTTGGATACTTGTTATGACATCATATTGAATTCCAATTTTAGAATTACTAAGTTATGTATTTTGGTTCATTGAAAGACTTTAAGGCTACGAGTCTCCTGAATTAGAACAGAAAGAAAACCATGAATCTTTTAGCTATTTTTCCTCAAAACTTGGTTTCATATTTTGATTTAAATGATTCTTAAGTGTTGTTAATAAATTTCAGAAAGATTGATCTAGAAAATTATTAAACCTGATTTTGTTCTTCAATGAATAAAATGGCCTTCAAGAGAGTTAGAGTATGATTTTCAAACTGTACTTTGTGTTTTGACAAAAGAAACTTTAATATTCCTGTATTTTTCCACTGCAGGTGATTTTGATATTCAAAAGATGAGAAGACTAATGGTTCTGATTAGAGTGAAGCAGAAAGTGAGGAGGATGTGTGAACTTCCCCACACAGACATTTAGCCAGATAATTTAAGCTTGGGTGTCTGTTACTTTATTTTATTTAAAACAAAATTGGTTCTATTTCTGGAAATTCCTGACTTAACTGTGCATTTCAATCTTTACCTGAATGAATACAATCCTTATACAACTAAAATCAAATTAGTCAGGTAGGAAACCTACAAAGCATGCATATTCAACAGCATTGTGCTCTTTAATCTCTCACATTTTCTGATCCTCGAGCATGTCTCCATGTTAATGACTTTGTATTTGCACAAATAGACATTTCATGGCATTGTTTGCTTGTATTTAGTTTATCATTTTCCAAAATATGGTCTATTTAACAAGTTTTATGTGGAAAAGAAGTATTTGTCAATCAAAGATATTTGTATGATGCCAGACTTAATTATCTAAGTCTGTGAGGAGAAATAATGTGACTACAGTTTCTTTAATTTATTTGACCAGAAATCAATCATTTTATAAAGCATCTTTTTTTTTTTTTTGTAGTTTTCCATAAAATATACTTTGCTAGGGCTTATGCATACTTTAACAGTGAGGACTTTAATACTTCTCTACCTCACGTTCCCATTTTTAGTGTTGTCGGAATAATGGTATCGTAGCCAACTTTCTGGAGTTTATCTAAGACTTTCCCAGTTTTAGTACTGAAATTCTAACATCCGGGGAAGCCCCTCAGTCGCAGGAAAACTGTTCTGGTTGGCCAACCTCTTGTGAAACTTGATGCCCATTATATAATTTTATATTGAAAATGTGCTTATCATTGTGGTGCTTGTACAACAGATCTACAAATGGTTTTACACATTTCCTATCAAGATGCAAAATCTAAGTTCCCTGCCCTTGACTATGGACTGGCTTTAGCAACTTTCTGCATGATTTCTGAGGATAGAAAATATTTTTGTAGTAGCTTCATTCTCCTCATTTGGATTTTAAAACATTCATTCCTTCAAACGAAAAGAATATTAGTTTTTTATCAGAAAAATTAATTGTTACCATGTCCTGCTAAGTTTCATCCTGTTGTAGTACCTATAAGAATTTTCCTGAAGTATGTCCAATTATTCCATGTACATAATTCCATTTGATTGTTCTCTTTTTCTTCAAATGTGTGCCAATACAAAATAAATTGATAGTAAATTACTTTTCTCACACATCTTTTCACAAATACAAATACTAATCCAGAGAGCATATTTAAATATAAAATATGGCAAGACATTTCATAAGCATGATATTTTCTGTCATATATGGCTTCATTTCTAATGTTTCTTATCATATTTTTCATACAAGTTTTACCCTTTTTAGCCTCTTTGGTATCTGACAGTTTTTGAATTTTGTCTTGTAATTTATTTTTCTATTGATTAGCTGATCTTTTTCTTTTTTAATTTTTTCCACACCCCTTCTTGTTCATAGTTTTATTTTACTCTTAAGTGCTCTGCCTGTAAGTTTCTTCTTGCCAGTTTTAGTGGTCCATAATTTCCAATGGAAAGTCTGCTGCCAGAACCTTTCTCCTCCAGTGTTAATGGCTGCTCTTAAGAACCTGCCCCGCCCTCCATCATCTAATTTGAGTCAATGAGGGGGCAGACAAAACAGATGGTTGGCACGGGGTGGGATGATTCACTGTTTGAAATCATGGTGAAACATTTTTGAAATTGGTGAGGGAGAGGGAAGCCTGACATTTGACAGAGCCATGTAAAAATTGCAGTATCCAGACAAAGTTCAGTTTAATTTACACTGTTATTTTCCAGACGTACTGATCATATTATTACAATTTTAAGATTATATCAGGAATATACCTTTTCCCAAATTCATTGTAATCATGTCAACAAAAGGAGTTTATTATTGAGTGTCAATGTCAGGACAGTTCCCAAAGTTACATTGTTGCCCTAACTTACTTGTTTTTCCTGACTTATCGAATACATCCTCTGTTATTACTTATGTTAAAACTTTCTTTTTTGGGGTAATCTGTTTCCATGCTGTCTAATTAATTTCTTCACAAATTATGGCTGTAATGAAATCTCAAACTACGGTGTAAGGGAATAAGTATATATATATGTGTGTGTGTGTGTGCGTATATATACACACACACGTATATACACACTAACATATAATTGTATCTCTATATAATTTAGTGTCACAGATTTATGGCACAAGATTATATAACTTAAAAAGTACTTATTATAGAACTAAATTATTATGACTATATAATGAGAATAATATAATAAAAATTTCAGACAAACTAAAATTTGAAGTTTATTTTAAAAATTCATTTAATTTGTAACCAAAGTTTTCTTAATTGCTTTAAATTTGATTTTCTGAATGAAATAGAACAAAAAATGTAGTACCATGGTCAACCATGATGAGTTGACCTTACAAACCATGCTTTCTCTATATGGGTAATATAACCCCCAAGGGGCCAATAATGAACCTTGGGTTATAAAAAAATGTATGGATATTTCAAAGCTTTGCAGTCCTCAAAAGGGCCACACTACACAGAAAGATATGCAATACTTCCTGATATTAAATTCATATGAGAAGGAGATTGGGAAAAATATTTTAAAGAGTTTCTTAGGAAGATATAATAAAAAAGTGTTTGAGAAACACTTTTATAGACAGGTCAAGTCTTTATTTTTCCCAACACAAAGACACATGTTAGTTTTATAATCAAATTTCCAAGTTATATCATGTAACTACAGTTATACATGTGTATTATATAGCATGTCAACCTAAGGCGTGGAACATCAAATAATAACCTACAAAGCATTAACCTTTTTGTACAATCTTCTTGGTAAAGAAAATATTTTTAAGGAAAATAAACTAAAAATGCATAGATAGATAAAAGGATATAATACTTTTAAGGATGCATCTAATGTGCAGTATTTAAGCATATATGTACATACAATGTTATATATAGAAGATTTATAAAAGTCATAATATAGTCATAAGATTATAGCTCTATACATCTCCCTGAAGTCATTTCTTAGTACTGAAGGCAGTTGTAAAAGAGAGTTATGCTTCCTGCTTTTTCTGCATTGCTAATAGTTAATAGCAAAATTAATTAATGTAATGACAAAAATAAACAGAATGAGGAAAAAAGGAACAATAGAAATAAAGGGGCTGAGTTCAGCAATTGTGTAAGTAAAAAGCATATATGTGTGTACAAACATGAGTAAACACTTTTGTATATTGATTAAATATTTGTATCATGCATGCTACATGTATTTTAATCATAAACTAATACATTATTTGAAGTCTCCAGGAACATTTCAAAGATAATAAAAAGATGATGAAAACAATTAAATACTGTGAGTGCCATACAAAACCAAGGTAAAATGTTTAAACATATTAGTTTACTTAGAAGGTGAATGTTGATGACCTACCAAAAAAACACCTTTACCAAAGTGGTGAGTCAAGCCCAGATTACAGTGGCAGAGGTATACATACCTAGCTATCTCTATCATGGCTCCTATAAGCAATATGCTAAGTTTTGCTGATTTTTTTTGTTTATTTCGGACCATAACAACACGATGATAAGACCTTCCTCTGTTTTGCTCTCCAATATAGAACCTACAAGCATATCTAGAAAATGTGTTTGTGTGTGTGTATGCATGTGTGCTAAACAGATAGCTCTAAAATTTTAAAAAGTGCATTGAAATGAAGAATTAAATAGAGCCTACTCTTTTAATAAATTGATAATATGGAAAGAAGCACAATGGATGTTTCAGGAAATAGTAGGATGTAAGAAAGTTAATTTTGGAATTGTCCATGCCTAGAATCTTTTCACAGAGTGGTAGACAGATTGAATATGAACTATAACCTGTCTAATTTACCTCACATGACTGTAAAGTTTATTGTACATTTTGAAACACTAGAAAGCTCTAAGGAATTAGTGAAGTAGTCTGGTGTGTTAAATTTACTACTGAACCAGCTAAGACAGAGTCCAAACAAATGCTCACCTTTTCTTTTCTTGGACATCATTTCTATTGTAAGACATATTCTTCACATTTCTTATATCTTTCTATTGATTGTGCTACATTGGGGCACATTATAGATTCTTAAACTATATTTTAAAACACTGGAAACAATTTTGCTTAGTCAGCTTTACACATTTAATTTTTAACTGCATACCATGTTAATGAAAGGTCATCTAGTTTTCTCTTCAAATTATATTAACCATAAGATATGGCCAAGCCAATTTAAAATAACTATGATCAGTACATTAAACACTCTAAAAGTTAAGTAAAAGGCAAAATTTGAAGGGTAATCTCAATAGTAACATGAAGACTCTGGTAGAAAATTACATGGAAATGCTCTAAATAAAAATACAGTAAAAGAGATATAAAATTTACCCAATTGGCTAATAAGTAGAATTAAAACAGCTAAGTAAAGAATAAGTGAGCTTGAACATAGTTCAAGAGAAGAGTAAGAAAAGGTGAAAATAAAATTGAAACACAATATCCAAGATCTGTGGGATGTTATCATATACTTTAATATGTAAGCAATTGATTCCAGAAGGAGAAAAAAGAAGGAGAAGTGGTAAGAAATATTTTCAGTGGGCTAGGATATTCAAATTTAATTACAGAAAACAAAACCACAGATCAAAGAAGCTCAGAGAATACCTACAATGATAATTCCCAAAACATAACCACTCCTCAACTTGTCATATTCAAATTACTGAATACAACAAACAAACAAAAAATATTAAAGTCAGCTAGTAAGGGAGAAGAGTATTACATATAGAAGAAAAAAAATAATAATTACAACAGTCTTCTCTTTAGAAACTTACAAGCCAGAAGACAATATATTGACATAATTAAAGTGTTGAACATTATCAAGACAAAGAAATACGAGTTTTCTGTTCTTATCCTCCCACAGAGCAAACAATTTTGACAACCACCCACAGAGGAGAACACCTTTGTAGGAGACTGATAATCTAACTAATAAGCCCCACCACTTGTTGGAGTAAAAACAACTGCAAGAATAGATGTATTGAAAAGGATAAGAAGAAAAGTTTTACTTTACCCGCATCCCCTCTTCACCAGTGTGGCACAGCTCAGTGAGACCCCTTTGGCTCTTGACTTCCTCCATGTGAGAAGTGAGAACACAGTCAGCACCCTACTTCCCCAGAAATGTGGTATGGCTAGGAGCAGGGAAGAGGGTTGGGGAATCACAGCACTGGGATACAGAATTCAGTAAAGGGCCATAGTTTCTGTAAACCTCTTCGCAAACTACACCAAGAAGTGTGCCCATAGACCTTGTAGAATATAACACCTTTACACCCTCCACCCCTCAACTAGCCCATTCATGCTCCTAGCACTAGCGTTCCATGTACCTTTTTCTGGACCCTGTAGCTGGTGCCCAGTGTGCCGCCTTGCATATAGTGTATATGACTGCCTGAAGATTGTGGGCAAGCACATGCAGACAGCTGATTTAGCTCTGCAGGATTGAGAGATGGTGTTTATCCTTCAACATTTCAGGGCACAATGGCCTAGGAAACATATAGTGTTCTCACACACTGACTGGCTTTGCAGAATTGAGAGAATACATACAGCCCTAAGACTGTTTCCTCCCACAAAAACGGAAATAAGAAAAGTGAAGCAGGTGCATCCAAAAAACAGGTCTAAGGGTCCTAATAATCTCCAGCCTGGATGAATGGTGAAGGCCTTTGGTTCCTGAAGTTAATCGTAAGACTGAAAAAGGTGTCTGATCCTTTAAATGTGAAGACAGCAATACAAGACTTCAAGGAACATGAAAAATTAAGGAAACACAATACCACCAAAAAAAAGCAAAAACAAAACAAAACAAATAACTATAAATTTTGTAACTAATCTCAAAGAAATGTAGATTTACAAATTGCCCACAAAAAATTCAAAACAATTGTTTGAAGAGAGTTCAGTGAACTACACTAGACCAAAATAGCAGCTTCAACAATATTAATACTACAATTCACAAACAATACAAAAAGTTTCAAAAAGAGACAGAAATCATAAAACAGAACCAGCAGAAATTGTGGTGCTGAAGGAAATAAAAAATGCAAGAGTATAAAACACATTCAAACAAACTGAAAAAATAATCTATGATCTTAAAGACAAAAATTTTCTAATTATAATAGTAAGAAGGAAAAATAAATTAAAAGGAGTAGAGAAAACCCAAGAGATTTACAGGACATCACCAACTATACCACTACCGGTTGAACATCCCAAATTTGAAAATCGAAAACCTGAAATGCTCCAAATTCTGAAACTTTTCAAGCACCATCATGACACTGAACAAAAAAAGGGTTTTGGAGCATTTCAGATTTTGCATTTTCAGATTTGGCATGCTCAACCAGTGAATACAATGAAAATATTTCAAAATCTGAAAAGAAAAAGTAATTTAAAACCCTCTGGTCCCAAGCATTTGAGATAAGAGACATCGAACCTCTATGTACATTGTAAATTCCCAGGAGGAGAAAGAAGGTTAAGAGAATGAAAAGCATTTTTCAAAAAACTGTCTGAAGATGTCCCAAATCTTGGAAAGGATGTGGATATACAAGTTCATGAAGTACAAAATATCCCACATAGGATCAAGATTACAAAGATTACACTGAGACATATTATAGCCAAATTATAAAATGTCAAAAACAAAAAGAATTTTTAAAATAGCAAGAGAAAAACATGTAACAAACAAGAGCATCTCCATAAGACTATATGCATTTTTCTCTGCAGAAACCTTGTATGCCAGGAAACCATAGTCAAAGAACTAAAAGAATAGGGGGAAAAAACGTTATAGCTAAGAATATTACACTTAACAAGGAGTTTCTTCAGAATTTAAGGAGAGAGAAAGATTTTCCCAGACAAATAAAAGCTAAAAAAATTCACCACCGGACCTTTCATAAGAAATGCTAAAGGGAGTTTAAATAAACAAATGTTACGTACAATATGAAAACATATCAATGAAATAAACTCACCATAAAGGTAAAAATGTTCTCAAATACAAAATACTCTAATATTAAAATGGTAATGTGTAAAATACTTTTGAACCTGATGTAAAAGTTTAAAAACAAAGCATTAACAATAAGTACAGCTACAATAATTCGTTAAAGGATATATGGTCTAAAAATTTGTAAAATGTGACATCAACAACATGAAATGTAAGGGTAAGACAAGCTAAAGTGTTGAGTTTTGTGTGTGAAACTATAAGATGTTCTATGTGTATTACTACGGGGCTTACACAAAGAAAATCCTGACATAGATACACAAAGATAAAGTAAAATTAATCAAAGCATATTGCTACAAAAAAATCATCAAACCACGAAGGAAGACAGAAAGGAGAAAAGCAACAGAAAAACTATAAAACATTTGAAAACAATTAAAGAACCAGAGTAAGTCCTTACAGTCAATAATTACTGTAAATGTAAACAGTTTGAATTTTTTGACCAAAAAACATAGAGTGGCTGAATAGATTGAACAAAAGAAAACATCCAACAATATGCTGCCTGTAAAAGACTTACATTAGTTTTAAGAACACACACAGTCTAGAAGGAAAAAGAAAAGAAAAAAAATGGGAAAAAGGTATTCCAGACAAATTGTAACCAAAAGAGAGGGAAGATATGGAGGACTATATCTAGACAAAATAGATATCAGGCCAAAAACTGCAAAAAGAAATGAAGAAAATCATTAAATAATGATAAAGGCATCAGTTCATCAAGCAGATATAGCCATTGTAAATATATATGCACCTCACATCAAATCACCTAAATATGTAATATAATATTAATAGAACTGAAGGGAAAAATAGACAACAATACAGTACAGTAGGGGACTTCAATAACCCACTTTAGACAATAAATAGATCGTCTGGACACAAAAGCAATAAGGAAACAATAATTAACAATTCCACAGACCAAATGAACTTCTCAGACATATACTGAATATTCTCTCCAACAGCAGCAAAATGCACATTTTTTATCAAATGCACACAGAACATTCTGTAGGATAGATCATATGTTGAGACACAAAACAATTCTCAACATATTTGAGAATATATTGAAATAATATCAATTATCTTTTATGACAATTTGTGAAGCCAGAAATCAAAAACAAAAACAATATTGGAAAATTCACAAATTTGTGGAAATTAAACAGCACGTTTTTGAATAACCAATGAATTAAAGGAGAACTCAAAGAAAAACAAAACAAAACAAAAAAACCCTGAGAGAAATGAAAACAGAAAAACAACTAACAAAACTTACGAGACCAGGCATGGTGGCTCATGCCTATAATCCCAGCACTTTGAGAGACTGAGGTGAGCAGATCACTTGAGGTCAGGAGTTCAAGACCAGACTGCCCAACATGGCGACACCCCACTTCTCCTAAAAATACAAAAATTAGCTGAGTTTGGTGGTGTGTGCCTGTAATTCTAGCTACTAGGAGGCTGAGGCATGAGAATTGCTTGAACCCAGCAGGTGGTTGTTGTAGTGAGCCGAGATTGCGCCACTGCACTCCAGCCTGGGTGACAAAGTAAGATTCTATCTCAGAAAAAGGAAAAAAAAAAAAAAAAAAAAACTTACGGAATGCAGCAAAAGCAGTTTTGAGAGTTGAGTTTATAATAATAAACACCCATTTTTTAAAAAAAGACCTTAAATAAGCCATCTAACATTACACCTCAAGGAAGTTGAAAAAGAACACAGTGAGCCCCTAGTCAGCAGAAAGAAGAAAATCATATATATTAGAACAGAGATAAATGGAATAGATGTGAGCAAAACAATAGAAAAGATCAATGAACTAACAGTATTTTGGAATGTAAAATTGAGAAGCCTTTAATTAGACTAATTTTTTAAAAGGAGAGAAGACACACGTACATTACAAGTGATATCACAGAATTATAAAAATTGCAAGAGACTACTATGAATGTTTAGATGTTGACAAATTGCAAAACTTGGAAAAATTGATAAATTCCCAGAAGCATACAACCTACCAAAACTGAGTTAGTAAAACAATAGAAAATCCAATGAGACAAAAGGCAAATAAGAAGATTGAATCAGTAATCAAAAAACCTCCTAATAAGGAAAAGCTAGGACCAGATGGCTTCACTAGTGTATTCTACCAAACATTTAAAGAAGAATTAATTCCAGTCTTTCTCAAAGTTGTCCTACAAATTGAATAGGAAGAAACACTTCAATTTCTTTACAAGGCCATCATTATCCTGATACCGTAGCCAGACAAAGGCACTGCAAGTAAAGAAAATTACACGCCAATAGTTTTGAAGAAAATAGTTGCAAAAGTTCTCAACAAAACAGTAGCAAGCTGAATTAAATGGCACATCAAAAGAGTCACACACCAGATCAAGTGGGATTTTTCCTTGAATTGCAAGGATGAGTCCACAAAAGAAAATCAATAAATATGATACATCACTTTAGCAAAATTAAGGATAAAAATCATATGATTATCTCTAAAATGAAGAAGAATTATTTGACAAAATCCAGCATTTTTTTCAAGATAAAAACTATCAGAATGTTATATATAAAAGGAATGTACTTCAACATGATAAAGGCCATATATGACAGGCTCACAGCTGACATCACACTCAACAGTGTAAAGCTGAGAGCTCTTTCTCTAAGATCAGCAATAATGCAAGGATGTCCACTGTCACAATTTCTACTTAACATTGTACTGGAAGTCCTAGTGGAGCAAGTAATCAAGAAACAAAATGAAAAGTATACAAAGGATAAAAGTAAAATTTTCTCTGTTTGCAGGTGATGAAATCTTACGTATAGAAAACCTTAAAGGTTTCACTACAAAAATATTAGAATTAATAAACAAATTTAATAAACGTGTAGGATACAATATTAACATGCATAAACCAGTTGTGCTTCTACACACTAACAATATGATGTCCAAAATTAAATCCAGAAAATGTTTTTACAATAACATCAAAATGGAAAAAATACTTACAAATAAATTTAACTAAGTAAGTAAAATACCTATACACTGAAAACTACAAAACATTGATGAAAGAAATTTAAGAAGACCAAAATAAATGTAAAGATATCCCATGTTGATGGATTGGAAGAATTAATATTGTTTAAATGCCCATAGTGCTCAAACCAATATACATATTCAATGCTAACTCTGTCAAAATCCCAATGGCATTTTTCCCAAGAACAGAAAAAAACAAACTACTTTAAACTTCATATGGAACTCCTAAAGAGAAAGCAAATCAATCTTAAGCAAAAGAAAACAAAAAATGATAGAGGCATCATATTTCCTTGTTTCAAAATATATTAGAAAGCTACAGTAATCAAAATTATGTGGTACTGTTATAAAAACAAACATATAGAAAATTGGAACAGAATGGAGAGCATAGAAATCCATTACAGCCTACTGATCTTTGTGAAGGGTGCCAGGAACACAAAATGGGGACAGTTAATGGTGTTCAATAAATGGTGTTGGTAAAACTGAATATCCACCTGCAGAAAAGTGAAATTGTGCTATTTTTTCACACCATATAAAGTATTAACTCAAAATAGATTAAAGGCTTAAATACAAAATTTCAAACTGTAAAACAACTAGAAGAAAACATAGAAAACACTTCTGACATTTATCGGAGCAATGAAATTTTGGATAAGATCCAAAAACACAGGCAACAAAAGCAAAAATAAACACATAGGATAGCATCAGATTAAAAATTGAATGAACATCAATGGAAACAATCAACAGAGTGAAGAGAAATAAATAGAATAGGAGATAATATATGCAAATATACTACTGGTAAAAGGTTGATATACAAAATGTACGAGAAACTCAAATAATTTAATAACAAATATATCTTAAATAATTCAATTTAAAATTACCCAAAGCACCTGAATAGACATTTCTTCAAAGAAGATACTCAAATATCAAATACATATATGAAAACATCCTCAACATCATTGATGATCAGGAAAAAACACAAATTAAAACCATATTCTCACTCTTGTTAGAATGGCTATTATCACTCTTATAAAAAAAAAAAAAAAAAAGAAAGATAACTAATGGCAAGGATGTGGAATAAAGGTAACCCTTGTATACTGTTGGTGGAAGTATAAATTGGTATAACCACTATGAAAAAAATGAGGTTCCACAAAAGTTAAAAGTGGAACTGTAATATGATCCAGCAATCCTACTTCTGGTTATATATTCAAAGGAAATGGAATCATTATGCCAAAGAGATACCTGCAGTCCCTTTATAGCATTATTCACAATAGTCAACATATGTAAACAATCTAAGTTGATGAATGAATGGATAAAGAAAAATCTGATTACATAAAATAATATTTTATCATTATATCTATCTATCCATATATTAATATATCTATCTAAAATGAAATTATATTCAGCCTTGAAAAGCAAAAAAAAAGCTTCCACTTGTACAACATTGATAAACCTGGAGGACATTATGCTGAGTGAAATAAGTAATAAGCCAGACACAGAAAAATAAATACTGCAAGATCTCATTGATACGTGGAATCTTAAAAAGTTGCATTCATAAGAATGAAAGTTTTCAGAGGCCTGGGATGTGAGGTAAATGGGAAGATGTTGGTCAAAGGGTTCTAAGTTTTAATTATGTGGGATAAATTAGTTCTGAAGATGTAATGTACAGCATGGTAAATATAGTTAATAATAATCATATTAGATAATTGAAATTTACAAAAGAGTAGATCTTAAGTGTTCTCAAAAACAAAGTAATTATGTGAGGTGGACTTTTTAATTAGCTTGATTGTGGTAATAATTTCACACTGTATATGCATATAAAAACACATACATCTTAAATACATACAACATAAACAGTATAATAATATACAGTATATACAAATGTATATACTATATAATATATTGTATATATAGTATTAAATATATATTATATTCTACATATAATATGTTGTATATATTGTATATATTGTGGTAAATATTGTATATATTATATTAAATATTAAATATTGTATAGACTGTATTAAATATAAATATATTGTGCATATTAAATATATTTTATATATGCATATATGTCTACACACACAAATATGTATTGAAGTACACCTCAATAAAGCAGGGGGAAAAAGGAGAGAAAGTATCAACTTAGAATTCTATACCCAGCAAAACTATGTTTTTAAACTGAAGAATTAATACTCTCAGACCAATGAAAGCTAAAGTAGTTCATTTCTAGAAGTCTTGTATAAGATATTTAAAGGAAGTTAGTTGGAGAGAAAAACTATGAGACTGAAAACATGAATCTAGATAAGGAAATAAAAAGTAATGAACATAAGATGAATGAAGGCAATATTAAATTAAATTTTTGTAAATTTAACTTGCTTTGAAATATATCTGACCTTGTAAAATAAAAACAGTAACAATATATTGAGTTTTATAGCATAATTAAAATAGAAGATATAAGAAAAATAGCACAAAAATGGGAGAGAGACTTTGATTAATCTAAAATATATATCATAAGCTCAAGGGAAACAACTGGAAAAATGCAAAAAAAAGTGAATAAACAATATGTTAATAAAAGAGGAAAAAATAAATCTTTAAAAATGTAAAATTATCTCAAAAGAAGTCAGAAACATGTGCATGAAAAGACACAAAAATAAAATGAAAAAATGTAAACAATTAACAAGATGACAAATTTTATGCCAACTGGATCAATAATCTCACCAAATATGAATGATTTAAACACATAAGTTAATATACCGAGATTGTCAGTTTGAAGAAAAAGCAAGATCCATCTATATGCTCTCTACAATAAACCACTTAAAATGGAAATATATAGACTGGTTAAAGCTAAAGGGATGTAAATAGATATACTATGAACACAGTAACCATATTAATTTCAGAGAAAGATAACTTCATACCAAGGAAGGTTATCAGGGATAGGAGGAGACATTCTTTAATTAAAAAGGATAAACTCTTCAAGGAGACATAAAAATTGTAAATATTAATATTTCTAACAAGAGAGCTTGAAAATATATAAAGGAAAAACTGGGTGAGCCGAAGTTATAACTGGACAAATTAATAATGATGATTAGACTTCAATATTTCTTATCAGTAATTAACATAATACATAGCAATTGCTTACAGAAAAATCAGCAAATGCATAGCAAAACTGAAAATATCATAAAACAGTCTAAATTGATACGTATTGAAAACATCATCTAACAATAAAAAAGCACACACACACCTTTTTTCAAATACAGAAGGAACATTTACCAAGGAAGACAATAATCTAGACCATAAATAATCTGAAAACGTTTATAAGAAGACATATGGACCATGGTACAATTAACCTAGAATTCAGTAACAGAAATTTATCTGGAATATCTTCAAAATTTTGAAATTAAACATATTTCTGAATAACCCACAAATCAAAGAGAAAGTCTCAAAGGAAATTTAGCTTTGAATTGAATGAAAATAAAAAATACATCACATTAAAATTTGATAGATGCAGCTATGCTTACAGGAAATATATAGTATGAAATACTTTTATTAGAAACAAAGAAAGGTCAATATTAATAATCTAAGCTTCCACTTTTAAATTAAAAATCAAACAAGTAGAAGGAAGGAAATGAAGCAATTAGAATAGAAATCATGAAATTTAAAATATGAAGAGAATAATCAATACATTTAAAATATTATTACTTGAAAATATCAATGGGCTTGATAAATATCTAAGAACATTGATCAAGAAGGAAAATATGGGCCAGGTGCAGTCACTTATGCCTGTAATCCCAACACTTTGAGAGGCTGAGGCAGGAGGATTGCTTAAGCTCAGGGGTTAGAGAACAGCCTGGTCAACATAGTGAGACCCTATCTCTACCAAAAATAAAGAATTATCCAGTCATGGTGGTGTGTGCCTATAGTCCCACCTATTCTGTAGGCTGAGGCTGGAGGGCTACTTGAGCCAAGGCAGTTGAGGCTACAGTGAACCATGATTGTGCCGCTGCACTCCAGCCTGGATGACTGAGCAAGACCCTTTCTAAAAATAAAATAAAATTCCAGGTGCTATGGCTCATACCTGTAGTCCCAACACTTTGGGAAGTCAAGGTGTGAGGACTGCTTGAGCCCAGGATTTCAAGACCAGCCTAGATAATGTGGCAAAACCCTGATTCTACCAAAAAAAAAAAAAAAAAAAAAAAAGGAGCCCCGTGTGGTGTGCATGCCACCGTTAGTCAGAGATGGTGGTCCCAGCTATTCTAGAGGCTGAGGTGGGAAGATCACTTAAGCCCAGGAGGTTATGGCTGCAGTGATGCAAGATGGTGCCATTTCATGCCAGCCTGGGCAACAAAGTAGGAAAAAAAAGAAGGAAAATATGGGAGAGTCAAGTTATCCATATGAGGAGTAGAAAAGGAGGCCTCAATAGTGAGACAAAATATTAAAAGGACAATAAAGAAACACTATGAATAAGTTCATGCCCATGAATTCAACAACTTAGATAAAATTGACAAATTCCGAGAGCCGGAAACTACAGAAATTCACTCAAGAAGGTATAGATAAAATGAATAGCTCTATGTCTATTTTATAAATAGAATGACAGTTTAAAATCTTCCAAAAAATAAAGCTCTTGGCCTAGAATGTAAATTCTATGACACAGTAAATCAGGTAATAATACCAATTCTGTATAAAATTTTGCAGAAAATAGAAAAAGGATGAAATATTTTCCGGCTCATTTTATGCATCCTGAATTACTCTGATGCCAAAACCACTAGAGTGTGAACAGGAAACATAGTAACTTTATAATGGAGGAATCTGGTAAACACTACCTTGACCAAGTGATCAAGTGTAACATCACTACTGATAAATCATGTCGTTCTTATGTACCACCTGACATGATGCAATTATTTCCCGATATTTCTAATCTCAGTCTAATCATGAGAAAACATCAGAAAAGTCCAAATGGAGGGATATTCTACAAAACACCTGACCATTACTCTTTAAATTAGCAATATTGGGTAAGATAAAAACTAACAAACTTGGACAGACTTGAGAAGATTACAGAGACATGACAACTAAGTGCAGTGTTTAATCCTAGTTGGATATGAGAAAATTACACCATGGAAAAGTTGTGGAGGTCTGAATAGAGTCAATAGTCTTGCTAATAGTATTGTTTCAACATCTGTATCAAAGTTTTGATGAATGTACTCTGTTTATGTAACATCATAACACTAACAAACTGAGGGAAACATATATGAGAACTCTCTACTGTTTCCGGAACTCATCTTTAAATCTACAACATTTCAAAATAAAGAAATTTTAAAAATCCATTAAAAAATTAAAAGTCAAAATTCAAGATGCAACTATTAAGTAATTTTGATCATTTATTTTTTTAAGTAAACCTTCAAAATGTATTCATCCAAAAAATTGCTAGCTTTCAAAAAATAAGTTTGTAGGCATATAATGTCATGGCTCAACAGTTTTGGAACTTTTTCTTTTTTTGTAAGTAAGCTTAGAATACAGAAACATTATAAGAATACTAAATTGTAAAGTTTATCTAATTCAACACCATATTTTATATCAGAACCCTGTGTTATATGTGACAGTCACTCATCACAAATTAGTTTCTAAAAAATAAATAAAATAAAATAGTAAATTGCTCTCTACCAAGCAAAAGCCAATGATCTGTTATCCAAAAGAAGCACACTTCACTTATAAAGATACATGTAGACTGAAAATAATGGAATGGAAGAGCTTTTCCATGCCAATGGAAACCACACAAGAGCAAGAGTTGTTATACTTATGTCAGACAAAGTAGGTTACCTGACAAAACTATAAGAAGAGATAAAGAAGGTCATTACATAATGATAAAGGGTTCAATTCGGCAAGAGGATACGGTGATTATATGCACCCAACACCGGAGTACCCAGATATATAAAGTGAATGTTATTAGAGATAAAGACAGAAATACACCCCAAAACAATAATAGCTAGAAACTTCAACACCACACTTTCAGCATTGGACAGATCTCCCAGATAGAAAATCAACAAAGAAACGTAGGACCTAATCTGCACTATAGAAAAATTGACCTAAAAGATATTTACCGAACATTTCATCCAATGGCTGCAGAATACACATTTTTCTTCTCAGCACATGGATCATTCTTAAGAATGGGCTATCTGTCAGGTCACGAAACAAGTCTTAAAACATCCAAAAACTTGAAATAATATCAAGCGTCTTCTCTGATTGCAATGGAATATAAATAGAAATCAATAACACAGGAATTTTGGAAACTATACAAATACATAGAAATTAGACAATATGCTCCTGAATAACCAGTGGATCAATAAAAAAATTAAAGAGTAAATTGTAAAGTTTCTTGAAACAAATTATAATGAAAACATGACGTATGAAAACTGATGGGATACAGCAAAAGCAGTACTAAGAGGAAAATTTATAGCTATAAGTACCTACATCAAAAAAAATGATAAAAGCAGCTGAGCACAGAGGCTCATGCCTGTAATCTCAACACTTTGAAAGGCCGAGGGGGGCAGATCACAAGGTCAAGAGTTTGAGACCATCCTGGCCAACAGAGTGAAACCCCATCTCTACTAAAATAATACCCAAAATAAATAAATAAATGCTGAGTGTGGTGGTATGCACCTGTAATCTCAGCTACTCAGGAGACTGAGGATTGCATGAACCCAGAGACAGAGGTTGCAGTGAGCTGAGACTGCACCATTGCACTCCAACCCTGGCAACAGTGCGAGACTCCATCTCAAAAAAATTAAAAATAAAAATAAAATAAATAAAAACCTTGAATAAATAATCTAATTATGTGTCTTAAAGAATGAGCAAAGCAAGAGCAAACTGAACCCCAAATTAATAGAATAAAAATAATAAAGATCAGAGCAGGAACAAGTGAATTTGAAATGAATAAAACAATATAAAAGATCAATAAAAAAAAACTGGTATAAAAAAAAAAAAAGAAAAAAGAAAAACCTTTAGCCAGACTAACAGAAATAAAGGGAGAATATCCAATAAATAAAAATATTGATAAAAAGGAAATAATACAACTGAAACCCCAGAAAATCAGAGAATCATTTGTAGTATATGCCAATAAATTGGGAAAATGTAGAAGAAATTAATAAATGTATAGACACATACAACCCACCAAGACTGAACCGGAAAAAATCTGAAACCTGAACAGTGCAGTAACAAGTAATGAGAAGGAAACCATAATAAAATGTCTCCCCAAGAAAGAAAAACCTGGGACTGGATGGCTTCACTTTTGAATTCTACCAAACAATTAACAAGCTAATATCAATCCTACTAACACTGTTTCAGAAAATAGACACAGAGGGATTACTTCCAAACTCATTCAACAAGTTCACTATACCTTATACCCAAACCACACAGACACATCAAAAAGTGAAAACTGCAAGCCACTGTTTTTTATGAATATTGATGCAAAAGTCTCCATCAAAATACTAGCAAATCAAATTCAAAAATACATTAAAAAAGGTCATTCATCATGACTAAGTGGAATTTATCCCATAGATGGAAGGATAGTTCAACATACACAAATCAATCAATGTGATACATCATAGCAACAGAATGAAGGGCAAAAACCATATGTTCATTTCAATTGATGCTGAGAAAGTATTTGATAAACTTCAACATCCCTTAATGAAAAAACCCTCAAAAAACTGGGTATAGAAGGAACACACCTCAACACAATAAAAGCCATATATGACAGACCCACAGCGAGTATCATACTGAATGGGGAAAAACTGAAAGCCTTTCATCTCAGATCTGGAACATGACAAGAATGCCCAGTGCAATCACTTTTTTTTTTTTTTTTTTTAACAAAGTACTGGAAGTCATAGCAAGAGCAATCAAATAAGAGAAATAATTAAAAGACATCCAAAGTGGAAAGAAAGAAGTTGAATTATCTTTGTTTGCAGATGATATGTTCTTATATTTGGAAGAATCTAAAGATTCCACCAAAAAGCTATTAGAACTGATAAACAAATTCAGTACACTCAACGTACAAAAACCAGTAGTATTTTTATATGTCAACAGTGAACAATCTGAAAAATAATTTTAAAATTATTCCAATTTTGAATACCTGCAGATAAAAATAAGTACCTAGGAATTAACTAAACCAAAGAAGTTAAAGATTTTAACAATAAAAACTATAAAACACTGATGAAATAAGTTGAAAAGGACCCACAAAAATGGAATGATGTTGTATGTTCATGGATTGGAAGAATCAATATTACTAAAATGTCCATACTACCCTAAGCAATCTACAGATTCAGTGCAATCCCTATCAAAGTACCAATGACATTCTCCATGGAAATAAAAAATTCCGAAATGTATATGGACTCACGAAAGACCCAGAATAGCCAATGCTATCCTAAGCAAAAAGAGAGAAAACTGGAGGAATCACTTTACCTGACTTCAAATTTTACTACAGAAGTATAGTAACCAAAATAACATGATACTGGCATAAAAACAGACACATAGACCAACAGAACAGAATAGAGAAATCAGAAACAAATCAACATACCTATAGTGAACTCATTTTTGACCAAAGTGCCAAGAACATACACTGGGGGAAAGACAATCTCTTCAATAAATGGTACTGGGAAAACTGGATATCCATATGAAGAAGAATAAAATTTGATCCCTATCTCTCATCTTCTACAGGCAACCACGGCGTAAAAGGATAAATGGGATTACATCAAGCTATAAAGTTTCTGCTCAGCAAAGGAAACAATTGGTGAAGTGAAGAGACAACCCACAGAATGGGAGAAAATATTTGCCAACTACTCATCTGACAAGGAATTAATAACCAGAGTATATATGGAGCTCAAACAACTCCATAAGAAAAAAAATCTAATAATCCTAATTTTAAAAATGGGCAAAAGATTTAAAGAGACATTTCTCAAGAGAAGGCAAACATATGGCAAATGATAGGATAAAAAAACTGGTCAGCATCATTGATCATCAGAGAAATGCAAACCAATACTACAATAATATATTATCTCCTTCCAATTAAAATGACTTTTATTCAAAAGTCAGGCAATAACACAGGCTGGTGAGGATGTGGAGAAAAGAGAACCCTCATAACACTGTTGGTGTGAATGTAAATTAGTACAATCACTGTAGAGAACAGTTTGGAGGTTTCTCAAAAACCAAAAACAGAACTAGCACACGATCCAGCAATCCCACTGCTGAGTGTATACCCAAAAGAAAGGAAATCAGTGTATAGAAGAAACATTTTGACTCCCATGTTTGCTGCAGCACTGTTCACAATAGTCAAAATCTGAAAGCAAACTATGTGACCATTAACAGATAAATGGATTTTAAAAAGTGGTACTTACATACAACGTAGCACTATTCTAAAATAAAAAAGGAGATAATATCATTTGCAACAACGTGGGTGGAACTGGAGGTTATTATATTAAGTGAAATAAGTCAGGCACAGAAAGACAAACATTACATATTCTTACTTATTTGTGAGATCTAAAAATAAAAACAATGGAACTTATGGAGACAGAGAAAAGAAGGATGGTTACCAAAATCTGGGAAGTGTAGTCAGGGGTAGAGGGGAGCAGCGAGATGGGGATGGTTAATGGAGAAAAAAATAGTTAAAAAGAATGAATAAGACCTAGTATGTGATAGCACAACAGGGGGACTATAGCCAATAACAATTTCATTGTGTATTTTAAAATAATTAATAGAGTGTAACTGAATTGTTTGTAACACAAAGGATAAATGATTGAGGGGATGAAGACCCAATTTTCCGTGAGTGTTTGTTATGCATCTCATGCCTATAACAAAATATCTCGTATATCTCATAAATATATACACATACTATGTACCCACAAAAATTAAAAATAAATAAAAACCAGGTACTCCAAAACAAAAAATATTTTATTTATGACATACTATGAAATGTCAATAAAAAGTGAATCAACCGTAACCTACCAAAAGAAAACAAAACAAGCAAGCACAGAAATCTGGAAGTTGGAACATTCTGTGAGAAAATTAGCCAAACTTCATGAAAAACTGGGTTTTATTAGATTAAATGTGATTTAAGAGAACAACAATCAGAGGTATGACATATATTCTGTTTGTATAGAGATTTCAGAAAACGTTAATATCATCTATGTGTTGATAAGTTTCTGAAATGAAATAATGGAGATCAATTATTGAAAAATCAAGATTACAAAAAGATATCATTTCAACTTTTTTTGTAAATCAACTATTACAAAATAGTTTATAAAAAAGTTAACTAATACATTTATTTTTTAAAGTAAGTAAAAATAATGGCACATATATTTATTTTGTGTCTGTGTAGTTTGCATATAAATGGGTACAGAAATATAATCTAAAATATTAACAACAATAATTTATGGATAGTGAGAATGTGACATTTTATCTTATTTTATTTTTGCCAGTCTAAATGTCATTAATTTATACAATAAATATTTATTATTTCAGTAATAATAAAAGATTATTTTTAAAAACCCAAATGCCAGGCATTTGTTGAAGTCCTAACACACAGTATCTCAGATTGTGACTTTATTTGGAAATTGGGTCCTTAAGGATGTAACTATTTAAGTTAAGATAAAGTCATAGTGAAGTAGGATAGGCCCTTAATCCAATATGACTGGTGCCTTTGTAAAAACAGGAAAAGAGACAAAGAGACACAAGACATAATATCATGTGACAACGGAGGTAGAGGTTAAAGTGTGGTAGCTACAAGGCGAGATATGCCAAGAATTGCCAGTAAAACACCAGAAACTAGAAAGAAGTAGGAAAGGATTCTCTACTGCAGGTTTTAGAAGGAGCATGGTCCTGCTGACACCTTGATTTCAAACTTTCAGATAACAAAATTGTGAAAGAAATAAACTTTGTTGTTTTAGGCAACTCAGTTTGTGGTACTGAGAGTGGCAGAAGGCAGTCAAATGCCTAGGTAGATAGGGGTGGGCTCCTGGTGAAACCCCTCCAGCCAAAGACAGTTTAAAACCTGAAAGCCAAGAAACAACTGAGAAATTGTCTTCCCATTTGGCGCATTTTCCTCTGATTGTTCTTCACCCTTCACCTATTTTACATAAACCTGCCCTTTCCTAATTGATTTTCTACACTATCATGCCATGCCCACCTATAAGTACTTTTTGGGAGACACAATCTAATTCTTAACACGGGCACAGAATTCTGATGGTCTGTTGTTTCTATACCATACCCTGAAGATAAAGTCAACTGCTTCTTTTCAGTATTGCTATTAAAAAGTCAGCTCTTGTTCTGCTTGCCATTAATTTTTAAATTGTCTGTATTTTTTTCCTCGGGCTGCTTTTAAGATTTTTTTTTTCCTTCATTGCTGTTCTGCAGTTTCCTTCATTAATGTTCTGCAGCTCAGTGATTTATACTTGTATAGAACCTTCATTTCTTTTCAACTCAGTATTTAATGACTTTCTAAACCCAAGAATGGCTAGATTTCATTGTCAGGACAATTCTTACCCAATATTGTTTTAAATTCTATCTCCCTCCACTTTTCTCCTTAACATGTCTGGAAATCTGGTTAGATGTGTATTGAAATTTCTCTCTCTTTTTTCCATTCTTATTTAACCTCGTGAACCAATATCCTCACACTACAAGTCACCACAGATTGTGGTATGTTCCTATGGGCAAACTGTAACATCAATATTTACCTTTCCTAAAGATTGGTACTTTCTTAATTATTTTTGACCTATTACAAATAGTCTTAATTTTCTTTTTTCTTTTTTTTTCTTATTATACTTTAAGTTCTAGGGTACATGTGCACAACATGCAGGTTTGTTACATAGGTATACATGTGCCATGTTGGTTTACTGCACCCATTAACTTGTCATTTACATTAGGTATTTCTCCTAATGGTATCCCTCCACTGAACTCCCACCCCACGACAGGCCCTGGTGTTTGATGTTCCCCGCCCTTGTCCAAGTGTTCTCATTGTTCAATTCCCACCTATGAGTGAGAACATGCAGTGTTTGGTTTTCTATCCTTGCGATAGTTTGCTCAGAATGATGGTTTCCAACTTCATCCATGTCACTGCAAAGGACATGAACTCATCCTTTTTTATGGCTGCATAGTATTCCATGGTGTATATGTGCCACATTTTCTTAATCCAGTCAATCATTGATGGACATTTGGGTTGTGAATAGTGCCACAGTAAACATACATGTGCATGTGTCTTTATAGTAGCATGATGAGCTTTAATTTTCTACCTGCAAAGGTTATATTAATAGTTAAGTTAGTATCAGATTAAATTCACCAGAAAATTAAGACAATTCTAAATACATACACAGCCAAAATACAACTTGAAAAATTGAAATAACTGCAAAAAAATTGACAATTTTGGAAATACACTAGAAAATGTGAACATTTTGCTTCATAAACATCACCCTGATACATCCAACAGATTATAAAAGGCAGTAAAATTTTAAACGTAGCTATCATTTTGACTTATTGGTCATATACCAAACATTGCCTAAAATACATTCTTTTCCAAACTGTAGGACAAATTTTAAAAATTAAAAATATTTTAAAAATTGAAGATGCATTAAAGATAATCAATTCTTTAAAGCAAAAATAACACCGCTATATTTAGGGTGTATAAAATATGTAAAAGTAAAATGTCCAAAAACAGGAAAACAACAAAGCAGTGGAGATGGTCATATACGCTTAAAAAAATTTCTTCGCTCTACTTCAAGTGTTATATTGTTCTTAGGTGGATTGGGATAAGTTTAAGATGTGTATTGTAACTCTAGATCAATTAACAGAGAACAGATACAAGGAAATAAAGCTAATAAGCCAAGAATGGAGATAAAATAGAGTAATAAAAAATACTCAATTAATCCAAAATAAGGGAGAAAAAGGAAAAATGAAGTATAGGTGGGTCAATTAGAAACATCTTCTAATACGTATTTTCATGTTTCAAATTAGAAAGTAACAAAATGTAAATGGTCTCAGCATAACAATCAAACACAGAGATTAGAAAAAATGTATTTTAAAAAAGAACAAATGACATGTTATTATACACATATTTCAATTTTAAAAAACAGATATGTTAAATAAGAAACTACGAAAAGATATACACTGCTAAAACTACTTTGATAAAACGTGAAATGACTATATTAATATCATGTAGGATAGACTTCAGGACAAGGAGTAGTGCCAGAAATAAAAAGGTATGTCATAATAATAAATGTCTGTACACACCTATTAATAGAGCTTCAAAATAAATGGTGCAAATGATGTAAATGAAAGAAGAAACAAAAGCTGTCACACTTGGAAATTTCAACACTCATGTCTCAGTAATTAGCAGTTTAAGTAGGCCAAAAAATTTAGTATAAAGAAGACATGAATAATATTAAAAATCAATTTGACTTAATTGACACTTATGAAATACCATTAATTTTGCCATCAACAGCAGAATGAATATTCTTTTTAGGTGCATTTGGAACATTCGCCAAAATAGTATGTGTGATAGGCTCAAAAACAAGTTTCAATAAATTTGATAGGATTTATGTTACAAAAAGTGATTCTAAAGAATATATATTGTTCTCTAATACTGTAACAAACTAACAATGTCTTCCCTTACTGCTTTTGACTAGCAAAAGAAGACTGCTTTTGTTGTACTAGCAGTCTTAGCCTCAGCATTAAGACAAGCAAAAGAAATAAAAGGCATATACATTGGAGTTAGAAGAATAAAGCTCTATTTATTATAAAAAGACATAATCTTGTGCATGTAAAATCTTAGAAATCTACAAAAATGCCACTAAAATTAATTACTTACGGAGTTCACAAGATACAAGGTCAATATGAAAAAAATCAGTTGTATTTTTGCAGCACAGGAAAAAAAATTTTTTTAAACATATTTTAAAAACAATATAATATCAAAAATATAAAAATGGAAATAAATATAATAAAATGTGTCAAAAACCTTACTCCCAAAGATATTTAAATACGTAAATATTCATGCACTGGAAGAATAAAAACTGTTAAGGTATCAACTCTCTCCAATCAATGCACTGAAATAATAACTGTTTTGAAGGTGCCATCTCTCTCCAAGTTACTCTACTGATTCAAGCAATCTCAACAAAAGTCCCCACAGACATTTTGTGTTGTTGTCCGTGTGTGTGTAAATTGAAAAGTTGGTTCTAAAGGCAAAGAACATAGAACAGCCCAAACAATTTCAAAAAGAAGAATGAATTTGGAGAACTTATACAATCTGACGTATAAACTTAACTGAAAAGCTAAGGTAATCAACATATAATACTGGCAACAGATATTAATCAATTACAGAATATCGGTAGGGTCTATTGATTTCTGACAGTGATACCAAGGTAGCTCAATGGAGAGAACACGGTCTTCTAAAAAACGTGATGCTAGAATCTGACTCTTTATCCGCATGGAATAAAGTATTTCTCAACTCCCCCCGACCCAACCACACACACACACACACACACAGGCAAACCAAAATAGTTCAAATAATAACACAAAAGCTAAAATGATAAAACTTTGGTAGAAATATGAAAAAATATTTTAACAACATTAGGATAAGCAAATATTTACTTAATAAATATTTATTTAATAGTAAAATCACTAACCATTAATGAAGAAATGATTATTTGTGGTAAACATACAGTGGAACACAATGGAGTTCCTAGGAACTCAGGGAAAAGAAAGACAACAGTACATATCATAACATGAATGAAACTTAAAACCTCTATGCTGAGTGAAATTAGCCAGACAGTAAAAATTATTTGTCATATATACACAAGTCTAAATGAAGCAAGAATCATATGGTGATAGAAAGCAAATTAGTGGTTTTCTGGGTCAGTTGGGAGAAAAGGGTTATCTAGTTTGGGACATAAAGAAACTTTTGGGGATGTTGGAAAGAATCTATATGGATTGTGGTGGTGTTCTATGTGCACACGTTTTCAATAGTTTAAAATAGGTACATTTTGTTGAATGCATATTATACCTCAATAGGATTGATTTTAAAAGTTAAGCACATACTGGGCTATAAAGAAAGTCTTCACTAAATTTATGACTTAGAATCTTTCTGTCTGCCCTCAACAAATTAAACAATTTCTCTGATCCTAAGTTTCCCAAGTCCTTATCAATTTCATTAAGATGAAAAGCAATAATATGTAAGGCATGTGAAAAGGGGACAATAAACATTGATTTGCTTTCCTCATCCTATCTCCCACTTATAGAAATATTCTAATAACTTACAGAAATATTCTAGTTGAAAAATTGCGGCTTCTTTACTTTTGCTATGCTTTTCTAATAAATTTTACCAGTCATTTGTTACAACTCTGCCCCTAGGTCATTAGACCACAGTGTGTGCTATCATTGTTAAAAACAGTTGCTGTCTTTCATTCAGAGAGTACATATGTAATCTGCCTGTTCTATCAGCTAAACAATATTTTATATAAGAAGCAGATAGTTGCTGAATTGATTTAAATTTTGGTACTCATATTCTAAGTAGTCTGAGTCCAGTAATTTTTTATTTTAAAACTTTTTATTAAATATATGCTATACATCGTGGTAAATTTTCTGTAGTGATAGAAAAATGAAAAAGATCACAGCATCATGTAACTAACATCTAAAAAAAACTATTGAAGATATAACTAAGAAAACTGAGCAGGAGAATTTTCATGGGAGGATAGTTGTTTAAATATTTTCTGGATGGCAATTAACTTATCATCTGGTTGCTTCTGATATTTTTTATTGCTGACTTAGTAAAAGCACCAATCAATTTATTAGAGGAAAAAAATCAGTTGAATTTAGGACTATTTTCCAAGCATATATATAAGAAGTAAAAATAAAATCTTATAGATCACTGCATGCATTATCAGTTTTCTGACTTATTACAAATCTAAGTTAGTTTTGTTTAGTTTTACTTAATTCAGATACTGTTTCTAAAACTAATAAATATCAGAACTAGTGGCCTGATCTAGAAACTTCCTCTCTTAAACCTATTCAAGTTACACAAACGTAGTCAAGCATAGTCATCCCAAATTACCTTGAGTAAATCTCTTCACTGAAAATCAGATGTCTGGTCATATCAGATGTTAATTATTTCAATTACTTTCCAGGAAGAAATACATCATCAGCAACAGCAAAAGGATCCGTGATTGTAAAAGGTATTCCTTTTACAAATATTTAGATTTCTAGTTTTAATCTCTTTAAATTTCATACTTTAAAAACTGATTTGTTTTACCACATTTCAAAAAAAAAAAAAAAAATTCAAAGTTGCTGCATGCGAATGTTAAAACCTGTGACTTCTCAGATGAGTTCATGTTTACCAGCAGGGCTCACCCTAAAGGCCGGCTGAACATCCAGTGTACTTTCCCTTCACTGTGGTCAGTGAATCAGCAAGTGTTACAGGAGTTCAGTGTGAAATGCCAGGTGCTATTTCAACAGTACTTCTTTCACAATGCTTAGGGTGGGGTCGCTCTGGTAGACCCTGATAAGGTTACTGGAAGTGAGTTCCTGGGGTGGTCAAGTTAACATCCTCTAAGCTCATGCTCTCTGAATGTAGAAGGTAGTCACAGAGACCTGGTTCCCTTTTTTGGGCTAAAGGCTACTCAACCGCAAGCTGCTTATTAAACTCTGTCTGGAAAATATTATTCACTGAAATCATGTCTCAATAGCACCAAGTTTAATTTTGTAATTAACCAAACCATCTGTCATTGCAAGCCTCTCTTAAGGGCATCCAAACGGGAGAACTTGTAGAACCTTGCATGGTGAGTGGTAGTGAATGACTGTGAGAAGGAAATGGTATGAATTTCAAATGATAGCTACAAATAGATTGTCAACTTACCAACTCAGAACAAACTACTTTCCTAAAGAGATGCTCTTGCATCTTTCCATAAACAGATTATTGCCCTTTTCATAAAATGTTTAGCTGTTTGCTTTATAAAATGAAGTTCATATGAACATAAATGCTGCTGCAAAGGACCGTCCATCTGTATTTTTGCTGGGTGTGAATAACAACAACATTTCCTTGAAAACTTAAGAATAATTACTAAATAATCAACAATGAGTATTAATCAGTTATATAATTTATTCTTCCTTCTAGATTTCAAGGCTTTCTGTCTTGCTGCATTAAACATACATAGATATTTACAATACATGCAAATCAAAGATATCAAAAAATAAGATCTCTAGAGGTGATCAAACATTATTAGTTGGACATGCATTGAATCAGGTTTGAATTAGGTTTAAATATTTAATGATACATATTTGGAGCTGGCATCATCCAAACAGTTCTGAACTAATATCCCAGACAGGATCTTAAAGACAATTTTTGATTTTGGTGGTTTTGCTTTTGGATGTACATTTAAAAGGTATCAGAAAATCTGTATAATTTTAAAAATTAAATATTTTAAAACCTTAAAATCAAATATAGATACAACTATATCTTTATACTTGTAATATATTTACTAAAAAAGGTGAAGTCACAATGATGGGAAAGTATTGTGAGTAATTCAATTTACACAATTTTTTTCATGTTTTAGCAGTTTATATCATCAAATTTTGATACTATGTAGTCCACAGGAGGGATGAATAAATGTCAGAAAAATAATGGTGATAGATATATATTGATTGTTACACTTCCTCAATATCTTGGTCCATTGGTATTTAAAGTTTTAATTAATAGCTGAATAGGTGCTTTAATGGTCAAGTAGGATATTTGGTTCTCAATAACCTGTAACATCTTAAAGTTAATATTGAAATGCCACTTACATACCTCCTTTCCTCTAGTGGTGAGGATGGACAGGAAAAAGCAGTTCTAGACCCTGAACAAGTTGGTTTGTATGGGTTAGCTATTTTCCGATGAGATCAGTCTAGCGCTGCCACCTGCACTCCAAAAGATTGGTCCCAAAGGAGTGATGATGTCATTATGCCAACACCATCACATCTCAGTGTTATTATATTGAGTCAGCCAAACTTGGCCCCATATTGGTCTGGTTCCTGTTCTTCTGACTTCAACCCACACCGTTTGGAAATAGTATTCTTTGTGAAAAGATTAATAGCTTGAGTTCTAATTACCTTAATTATCAGCTACTCTCTAATAAGAATGTTATCTGGATAATGACTAAAAATTATGAAAATCAACCTCAAATAGAACAGGTTTTACCCTTTAAAAGTAACATAGCTAATATCCTACTTATGACAAGTTTTCCAGTATGTAATCTTACTTGAGAACTATACTCGTATAGTTAATCAGTTGCCAGAAAATAATTGTCAGTAAAGGCAGAGGGAGAAAAGAGAGACATTAAGTTTTCCTAAATTTCAAGCTATTTTAACCAGTAAAAGAAAAAGATAACTCAACTAGGTTATTCTAGACTGGAGGGATATGTACAACTAATATTTCACAAACCTCACTAAAGATGCTAGAGGAAAGAGCTCACCAGGATGAGTGAAGCTAATGGATGTGTAACTCCTAATTATATACCTATATTGATTTTTCATTAGCACACAACTGTTAAATAAAACACTAAGTGCATTTCCCATATCATGTTTTCAGAATTTCTTTTGGTAAAAACATATTTTGTCCCTTTGAAGTATATCTATAATTGTTCACCTTAGATTTGGAACTCAGTTTTAAGTAGCACACAATTATCTTATGAAATTGAGCTAAGCAGTAAAACTCCTTACCTTTGAAGATTGCTAGGTTATTTTCTTAAAAGATAAATAAAACAACAACAAAAAGAAAGGGGACAATTCCATTCCAGTACTGAAATTAAAACACTATACATAATCCACATTAGAACTTTTAAAAGTTATGGAGTATCTGAAAGGTACATACTTAACATTTCAATTAAAAATAATTAAATTAAAAGTAGAAACCCAATAGTTATGAAGAACGTTTGCCTATTATTGTTTATCTGAACTGGACTAGTTTGAAAAGAGAAAATCTTTTCTAATCCTACCCTCCCTCCCCATCTTAGTAGAAAAACAAGATGAACAAGGTAGTAATCCATTATGATCTTAAGTCAATTATCTTTAAGTAAAAGATCTTGTTGTAAGGAAAAAAAAAAAAAGTTAGTTCTACAACTTTTAAATTCTTTGTACTTTGTTACAACTAACATTTCCAAATTGTCCAGATTAAGCAATGTTTCCCCCTTATCTATTTAACGACACTTTAAAATCTTATAAATGAAGTTGCAAGTCTGAGGAAGGATAAGGAAACTCTATCCATTTGCACTGGAGTAAATAAAACATTGGAAGAAAGTAAAGATAAGAAATTAAACAGGGAAACTAAAATTATTGTTTTAAAATATATCTTTTCATTGTTATTACATATGTCATGCTTATCATTTATTAGCAGGCCTTATGTTGGTAAAATCAGTACAGATTGGGCTGGTTATATGCTGCTGAGTCATCCAGTTTGGAAATTTACCAGTTATAAATCACTACAGTTCAACCTCTTTGCTACCTCCACACATATTTCTAAGGAGTTACAGTCAGAACAACAATGAAAAAAGAAACCTTACAGTTTTAGGTTTGTTCAAGATTCAAACATCACTAATAGTCTGGGTGCAAAAAAGCATATTACCTTTCATAAATGATTTTCAATAAGTTTGACTTATATAATTATACTATTCTATCAAAACTGGATATAATGTAAGTCAAATCCTGTTTACCAAAAGCAGCGTTTCCAGATAAGTCAGACTAATTGTGAGTGCTGCCTTTCAAAACCTAACCATGAGTTTATTATTGAGTACACTGAGAAGAAATACATATTTTCACATTTAACTTGGTTTTGGTGCAAGTTATCATCTAAAAAAAGTGGTTGATTGTTTTAGAATTTTAACATCCTATTTGGGTCTTTAGCTGACTTCAGCTAGAAACTATTAAAAATGTTCTAATGCTCAATTATTATTGTTTTAAAATTATTTTAAAATTTATTTTAATAAAACACAAAATATGAGTTTTGTAATTAATTTCAGAAAATCACACATAATGGAAATTACCTTAAGTATTTTATCTGTATTTAAAGAGAAAGGATAAATATTAAAGCATTCTATATTTTGAGATAATGTTTTAGAATTTAAAAAATTGTCATAATTAAAATAACTGTGATAATTAAAATGGTTAATTTCTGTTTGTTGTAGTTAATTCTTTGGCTATAATATTCAATTGCTTTAAATGTGTTTTTATAAAACATACTTTCAGAGCTTTCAAAAGGTTAAAGACTTGGAATGAACCCAAAAGCCCATCAATTATAGACTACATAAAGAAAATGTGGCACATATACACCGTGGAATACTATACAGTCACAAAAAGGATGAGTTCATGTCCTTTGCAGGGACATGGATGAAGCCAGAAACCATCATTCTCAGCAAACTAACACAAGAAGAGCAAACCAAATACCACATGTTCTCACTCAGAAGTGGGAGTTGAACAATGAGAACATGTGGGCACAGGGAGGAGAATATCACATATCAGGGCCTGTCAGGGGGTGGGGTGCTAGAAGAGGGCTAGCATTAGGAGAAATACCAATGTAGATGATTGGTTGATGAGTGTAGCAAACCACAATGGTACATGTATACCTATGAAACAAACCTGCACATTCTGTACTTGTATCCCAAGACTTAAAGTATAATAAAAATAAAATAAAATAAAATAAAAAGGTTACCTTTCCATCTTCATTACTTTTTGTTTCTGTAACATTCCTGATTGGAAGACAGACTTAAGGGAGTTTAAACACACACTAATTTATGTGGACCAGTTGAGAGAATTTCTCCTGAAATGAATCATTCTGAAAATTTTTAAAAACCTACTTCTATGGGGTATATTATCGAATATTACAGAATTTATTGTGTCTATCAGGATGTTTGGCTGTCATATAGGACAAACTATCACAGTCTACATGCTAGCAAGAATAGTTAATGTAATATAAAATCTGTGTAGTGGGCCTAATTCTGTCTCGTTAATACTTCTTCTTTCATTTGTTATTTTTTATATCCTAAAACAATATCTATGAAATGTCAAACTCTCTATCTTACTTTACCGACCTGGGTCAATTTTCATTGGCAATGTTTCATTATAGACTCCAACTCAAAAACAACATTGTATATTTCCTTATAGAAATTATGATAGTGATGTTTTATATTTCAGGCAACAATTATCTTTTCTATCAGCATCTGTCAGTATGAGAAGAACTAAAATTAGTCTCAGTTTGTTCATCAGTATCATGAGTGATAATTATTTCCTTTTGAATCTGTGAGTAGGAAAAAACCAACTATTAACCTAGCTGTATGTATATAGTTTCCATATAGCAAGAATAAATAAATATGCATATATATATATATATATAGAACAAGCAAATTTGCATGTTAATTCTATTATTTCTCATTCCTCTTACAGGAGTGAGTCATAAGCAAAGTAGTTGAGAAGTAAAGTCTGAATTTGACTGCGTCAATCAGGGTGGGTTTACACTTAGGTGGTAAATTCTAATTCTAACAACTCTACCTAGTTTGCAAATATGGCTAAAACACTTGTTTTTTCCTACTGCCTGTTCTTCCCACCCCGTCCCCACCACATATCACCTTCCCCAAATTAACACCTCCTACCCCAACCCCAAACATTCTGGCTCCTCTTGATAGCTTATAAACCCTGTGTCAAACACCTGTGTGTGCAATTTGTTCCAAGAGAAAACATGATCTCTCATCAGAAGCAAATAAAGCATATGGCATTTGATTCTCTAAGCACACCCTCAAATATTTTAAGCAACTTCTTGATTTTCATAATTCCGACTTCTGAAGTGCTTCCTTTTTTTACCTCAATTTCAAAATTACTAGGTATCATATGATTATTGTAAAGCTGTGCATTTTGCAAATCAACCTCAATTATTATTAGACTTTGCTTTTTCAGCAGGAGAAATAAATTCCCCACAGTGGCCATTCATTTGCCTCTCAGCATGGTCTCGTTCCTAAAGAAACTTGAATCTGAATTTACTTCCTCTTTACTGGTTGGAAAACAAATGTTTGATTTGGGGCGAGCATGTAAGTGAGTTTTAAGCACACACGCAGGTAACAACGTGTCCCCAGCACAACCTCAACCATTTAGGAAGTTTCGAATTCCCAGGAATATAAATTGTTTCACAGACCCAGCAAAGTGCTGGGGGAATAGTAGGTAAGCAATTTGGGGGACTTCAGAAATGCAAGTACCCCAAGTAACTTGCTGCACTCTGCCCTCATTCCTTCCTTCAAGCTAGAAAGACTTGGGGGAATGTTGCCAACCTATTAGCACTTCCAGAACTGAAATATTCTCTTCCCAAGATGGTACTATTGCAATGATAACAAGACATGTGGAGCCCAACTTGCCTGGCTCTCTTCAGGTTTGTAGAGAATATGGTAGTTTCACAGATCTGTTTCACCTATGATAAAAAGCGGAAAGGTTAAAAACCTATACTTCTAGTTCATGTCTTTTTTTTTTTTCTCCCTTTGACTTTCTTTTGCCAAGGAGTCTTTGTGCAGAGGCTGGTGAAAGTACGATCACAGCTTACACCCTTCATGTCACATTATTTCTTAAGATCTCTTATTTTTCATATTTCCAGAGGTGGTAATCTCATTGCAGGACTAAAGTGGTTATTGACTCTTAACAGTCAAGAAGGAAAGAAAAAACAAAGAAAGTAGGAGAACATTACATTTAATTGCAAGTGCAGTAGAAAATTGTATGTAAGCAATAGAATAAAACAAAACAAAACAAAACAAAAACCTCCCTGCTCTGGAGAGGGAAAGACTAAATATTTAAATAAGATAGCTTATAAGAGATGTCTAAGTCAAGTAGTCTACCTTTTGTTTTTATTTTAATCAACAACTTCCATTTCCCTCTATTCCCCTTATAAAGGCATTATGACTTTTAGTGAGTCCTGCCTTAATAACCCATTCTAAAGATGAGTATGTGATCAATTTATGTTTAAAAGCCTGCAGAGGGGCCCAAATACAGAGTAGACTGTTGCTATAAATTGTAATAGTTTATGTCAGGAAGTTCTTTTCTTTTTTAGATAAAATTCAGTGTAACTGTATGTCATATTTACAGTAGATAATACAATGTAAATAGTGCCCGCTGGAGTTGTGCAATATGGTGGCCCTCAAAACTCTCATTATTTGAGCTGCTCACTTCTAAAAACATTAGTTCAACTCTATAGTCAGACAGGCATAATTTGGGGGAAGGAATACATTCAATTTCAAAACTCCTCAGTAAGACAAAATTAAAGAATGGCAAACAAATGAGTAAGGAGAAATCTGAATACAGTTGTTAATAATATTATCCTCAGAGTATAGGTTCTTAAAATTATCACCTAGTCTCCTTTTGTGTATTTTGTTTCAATCGTCTAGAGTCATTCAAGATGAATATGCACTGCAAGTCTACTGATTCCACCCAGTCTATTAAAATCACCTCTAAATCAAGGGTGAGATAGATTGCTGCCCCAAATCTTTAACTCAGAATTTTCTGTGTGACATTTAATGCTGATTCTGTCTCCTTGCCTACTGCATTTATAACTAAGGTCTCTTTGAATATATTATTGTTGTTATTTGCAACTGTCTGGCAGCAGTTACACTAATTCAAGTTGATAAGCAGCTGTTTACATTCTTTATGAACTCACGGTGGAATATGATGTAGCAGATCACCTGAAGAACTTTGTTTTGTGATATTATCATGACATAATGTAAAATACCATGGAACAGGTCATATTGCCCAAGTGTCACTACACCTTGTGTCAAAAACCTGAAACCTCTTTTGTCAGTTGGCTAATTGGCTTATTTCTCCAGAGATCCTCAGGTACATGATATTGGAATTCACAATTCACAGGGGAGTTGACACATCCATTTGTGTGCTTTGACATTATTCCTGCCTCCTAGTCTGTCAACCTCATCCTCATCAGTTTAATGAGAGTCTACAGAGGGTGTGGTCTGGTTTTACTCAAGCAATCAATAAGTGACGGCAGCATAGGAATGTAAAGTGAACAAGCATGCGGCAAATAAATAGAAGACAGAAAATAATGCCTTGCAAATAGACTCTGAAAGTTCATTTAAAGTTGAAGAATTTCACTATTTCTTAAGTTGTATTTTGGTAGGTTCATACATACAACTAAATTGACTCAAGTTTCAACCAAAACTATTTTTACAAACTACCTTCCTTCTAGGTAATACTCATTACCAAAATTTTATCTTGGTTACTCTGGTCTATGGAGTAACTGTAAATGACTCACTAATAGCTACTCATGAAGTTTTCTTCTGGGAGTTACTTTCAATAAGGCAAGAGATTAATGTGGTGAAATACTTTCTGAGCTGAAGCTATTATCTTTGTACTCAACAGAAGTCTAGACGTGAACACGTAGATGTGTGTCTGCTCAAATGCTGAAATCCAGGACCTATTCTATAGAGTATTTGGAATGTATTTTACTAATTGTCCCATTGACTATTAAAGGAAATTTGCAACCAGAGAGAAAGATACATGCAACAAACCTGATTCAGCATGGTCAAAAACTTGAAAGAAACCATTAATAACAACAAAAATATTAGAAATCTCAAGAAAAATGATTTTCCTTAGAAGATCATACTATAAGCCTACAGGTCATATCTGCAGAACATATTCTTTTGTTCTTACTGTAAAACCACTGATATGACTTAATGCATGACATAAATACAAAATAATACTTTTAGAGAATTTTTTCCATGCCAAGTTTTTGGTCGTAATTTATGTAATGAATTAGAATTCAACAAAATACTGTGAAGATTAGAAGATAGGACGTGCCTCATCTTGAATTTTGGGTGATCATGGCCAATTGTACAGTTGTTCTTTGGTATATAGATGGAGGATTGCTTCCAGAAGCTCCTCATATTCCCAAACCTATGCATGCTCAAGTCTTGCAATAAGTCCTGCCCAGTCTGTGTATATGAAGAGTCACCCTCCATATATATGGATTTCACATCCAGGAATATTGTATTTTTGATTTGCAATAGGTTGAAAAACATCCACATGTGGACCTGCCTGGTTCAAACCCATGTTGTTCAAGGGTCAACAGTAGTTATTTTCTTAAAATGTCTGCTTAATTGTATAGTGTGTTTCCTTTGTCTAATAATAGGCAAGGTAAGTTTCATTAAAAAGTATTTTTGAAACATGTATAGAGTTTTTACTATATTCAAAGCATATCCAAGTATATTGTTTGTATTGCACTTCATAATAATACATAGAAGTAAAAATAATTGTTCATGAATGTTTATCCTTAAAGAGACTAAACATCCAAAGTCAAGCACAATTAGAAACTTATACAGCTAGAGTTTAAACTCACTTGGCATGTATCATCAGGCCAGTAGTCTTCCCATTACATGAAAAGGAAACCAATGAAAATCACAGAAGTCATTCAAAACACAGTTCTTCTTGGCTCCTGCAAGGTCTAAGGCTTAATAATTATTAATAATTACTATTAAAGTTATCTTATTGTTTGTTATGGACTAAATGTATGTGTTATTGCTGCCCTGTGAGTTCATATACTGAAGCCCTAACCCACAATGTAGTAGTATCTGGAGATGGGGCCTTTGGAAGGTAAGAAGATGTCATGAGTATGAGGCACTCATAATAGCATGAGTGCCCTTATAAGAAGAGATAAGAGCTCTCTCTCTTTCACACTCTCATTCTTTCCTGACTCCATGCCCATACAAAGAAGGGGTCATGTGAGCATACAGCAAGGAAGTGGCTTCCAAAAATACAAGAGAAAAGACCTCAGAATGA
Organism: Piliocolobus tephrosceles; assembly: GCF_002776525.5. Taxonomy (NCBI): domain Eukaryota; kingdom Metazoa; phylum Chordata; class Mammalia; order Primates; family Cercopithecidae; genus Piliocolobus; species Piliocolobus tephrosceles. The sequence continues at coordinate 31,342,337 of NC_045444.1, read as the reverse complement.
AACCTGCCTTGCCAGCGCTTTGATCTTGGACTTTCCAGCCTCTAGAAGTGTGAGAAATAAATTTCTGTTGTTTAAGCCGTTCATTCTATGATATATTTTTTATGGCAGCCTGAGCGACTAAGACACCATCTTATGTGAAATAAACTGACTATAATCTTACTTGAAGAAGTAATATGGAGGTGAGGAGGTTAGTGAAGAGGAAGATCAATTTCTTTCTCCCTCCTAGAAGATACATTTTCAGTGGATTGGGAGGCACTACTACTTGCTAAATACTACTTGCTAATAGTACTACTTGGCATATATACCAATTACTCTTCTATCAAATCTCAAGTCTCCTCCCAGACTTAAGTCTACAGTTTTTCTTTATAAAATAAAAATATGGACTTGGGATCCATGTGTCCAATAACATATTCAGTAAATTATATTTCATACTTCTTTACCTCATTCTAGATTTATAATCGAATATCAAAGTTATGTATTGAAATAATTTCTCAGGATTTTTGTTGAATATCATCTTTTCTCAGGTTTTCTCTCTAGCTACTATCAATCTGAGAAGGAACAACTCATCAACATATGACAATGATGAAGAATTCAGCCAAAGCCTGAGCTCTCTTCAGACAATCAGAGATTTGCATGTAATAACTGGGGACATATAATTTTAACTTTTACAAGGAAGATAGACTACAATATTCAGGATTATTTGTAGGAATTAAGTGATAATCACTCATTGTTTAAGGTAGACTTGGTTCTTTGTGGTCACAGGAGTTGAAAAAGATAACAAGCATTTGAAATGCAGTGAAGTATTACGTGTTTTTAAAACCAAAACGGAAACAAACCAGAAGTGAGCAAGAAATTAAGTTCTTGAATAATAAATAGCATGTTAAATTGAGGAGAGTAGGCACACTTTGATAACAATACTGCTCTCATCAGAAAAAACATCAAGAATCTGGAAAGATAAACAACTGAAGTGACAGGAAGAGCTTTGCTGAGAGAGGAGGTAAGACTCACAACTGTAATATTGTGCAACTGTTTTTGGAGTCTCACTTCCACTTCTCTTTGTCATATTATTTAAGTGTTTCAAAGTAAAGGATAGACAATCCACTGATACTCGCCAATTTGCTAGCAGCTCATTAGAATAGACAACTGGTAGCACTTTCAATTAAGTATGCTTTAGCTCCTAAATATGCACTGAATTTATATTTAAAGGATCTGTTACTGCATGGTAATTACATGAAGCCATGACATGACACATTCCAGGTTCCCTAAACACTGTAGTGCACTGTCAGGCGAAATTGGAAAGGCTTGACCAAGTTCCTCCCAATGACAAATTCTTCACTAATCTTTAAATCAACATAATCTTCTCTAATCATGGAAGTATATAGCTCTCATTATAGCAAATGTGGAATGTCAAGCAAAATACAAAAAGAGACAAATTTATATTCATTTTTATATATTAATTTTTGTTCTATGCAATTTTGAGAAGTGCTTTTATTATTAAAGCCACTCTGCTTTTAAAATGACGTTTTCTACGTGTAAACCCCTCCACTTCTCAATGATCAGCTTTTTCTCCTCTTCAGAATAACAATTTCTACAATAGAAAATAGCATATTTTTCCTTCTCAAAGGGTACTTATTTTCCCCTTCCTACATTATAATACTACAAATTGGTGTCTTATAGCATACATACTCTAGCTTCTATGAAGAGTTTCTTAATGAACGTGCCTTAAGAGTCTCATGTGCCGCACATGGGATGCAGGTATGTGGAGCTGTGCATGGCTCCCCCTTAGGGAAAGTGTGTGGGACCTGGGTCTTGTGGAGTCCCTGGAGTCAGATGCCTTTGGCCATAGACACTCTTCTGCTTTACCCCAGTCTGTCACACAAATCTCATTTGTTTTTTAACGCTGTGAAGGGGACTGGGAAACTATGCTTTTCTATTTGGAAAACCGTGTAGTCCATGCTCTTGTTCACATAAAGCATATGGCCACAAAGGCATTCTGACCAGATTTGCCTTAATGGGAGGAAAATATTAAAACTTTAAGTGTTTTGATGTGAACATTATACTGGGTTAGTCATAGGATAAAACACTAATTGAAACAATCATGCCTTTAAAACTTCTTAACTTTTTTTTTTTTTTTTTTTTTTTTTAATTTAACTTCTTTCAACAAACACAAATGATCTACTAACTGGTCTTCTGAAAGTTTTGTTTAGGCATCATCCCAGGTACAAACATCTTGATCTGTGTTATTTCTACCACAAGAACCTATAACAAATTTCATTCCATCAGGTCAGTACCCTACTGAGTGATTAACTAGTAATTTGACAAACCATTTGTGGTTAAATGGATTGATGTATTAGCTTATTCAGATAACATTTGCATTTTGATAGGGACTATCAGTTCTCCTGGATGGTAGGAAGTTCACGTGATGCTTGCTTGACTAACCTCTGGACAAAATGTCGGATTCATCAATTCATAGCCAGTGCTTGATTTTTCTTTGTTTGTTTGGTTTTGAGATGGAGTTTCACTCTTGTTGTCCAGGCTGGAGTGCAATGGCACGATCTTGGCTTACTGCAACCTCCGCCTCCAGGGTTCAGGTGATTTTTTTGCTTCAGCCTCCTGAGTAGCTGGGATTACAGGCATGCACCACCACACCTGGCTACATTTGTATATGTATATCTATATATATATAGATATATATTTTAATTGAGGCAGGATTTCTCCATGTTGGCCAGGCTGATCTCGAACTCCCGACTTCATGTGATCCGCCCGCCTCAGCCTCCCAAAGTGCTGGGATTACAGGTGTGAGCCACAGCGCCCAACCTGTTTGCTTTTTAATGAATTAAAGAGTGGGTACACTCTAGTAGAGATAGATAATTGCAACAGAAGTCACTATAAGTTCCTTTGGATCATAACTACTGGTTGAAGAAAAGAGAATTTACACATGTTTGAGAGGTAAAGAGGAGTAGTTGTTAAACTGTCATGTCTAGACCGGACTATGTGAGGAAAATATTTCTTTGGCATTTCTTTCTAAATGATTCAGATTCACAAGAATAAAAAATGCGTTAATCTTTTTATTAAGAGCAATTTTGAAGGATTTATACTATGCATAGAACCACTAAAAGAAAGACATGCTGACTGATAATGAAATAAGGAATCTTTCCACTTTTGTTTCTTTGCTATTGTGACACATTTTATTTTGAAATTAAACTTCTCACATTTGGATGGGAACAGAGTATGTTCTTTAAATCCTAGTAAGGAAAACATGCAGAATGGTTTTGGATTAGAGGACATAAGGTATTTCTCTCAGTGGCAAGCCAGTTTTCATGAGGGGGCGGTGTGCTCCCCTGCACCCATCTGCAAGCCTGTGAACAGACCTTCCACCAGGTGTCCACCCCTAGCACACACAGATACAGAACAAGAAGAAGGTGTCCCAGTGGAGAAGAGGGATGGCCTTACAATAAATTACCCAGACATGATGTTCTAGCTGGAGATTGCATCAAATTAATTGGAGAGGGAAAACAAATAACACCATGATTCATTATACACAAGGCATCTCTCAACTATATGTATTTTTTTCAAATGAAAATGGATTCATTAAGGAAGTAACTTTTTAATGCCACACATCACATCATTGTGTTTAGTATAAGAGGCACATCAAGAGGTATAAAGCATAATTTCTGCCTTCAACGAGACTGTAATCTACTTGGAGGTAAATATGCTGTAACATGAAACAGAGGAAACAAGATACTTTGGTGAGCATTCGAGGTAAGTTTTAATATATGGTGCCACAACATTGTGTATAAACATTTCCCTTTAGGTGACAGGAGCCACTAAATTCTGTCGTGAAGAAAAGCGAAGCACAAGATGAACAACAGTCAAATGAACAATTTAGTGTAGTCTTTAGGACACAAGTCCTGGATTTAGACTTTGTGTACAAGTCCCAACTCCACCATTTATGGAAGGAATAAACATTATGGAAAGAGGAAAATTAAGGGAGGAGAATCAATGCAGGGGCTGGCAGTGGTAAGAGATAAACTTAGAGAAGTAGGTAATGTTTGGATCAGAGCTTTCAACTTGAATGCCATCTAAAGATTTTTTTTTTTTTTTTTTTTTCCAGTAGAGGATGGGAAAGATTGTCCACTAAAGGAAGAGATTGTCTTACGGAAAATGCAATTCCTGCTTTAGATGACCTCGCATATCAGAAATACACAAAACAAATGTTGTACATTACAGATGAGGTTATCTGGAATTTAGGATCTGGCACTCAGCAGTCGCCAATAAAATTAATAAAATTCATAACCCTGAAGGTTCACTTTGTGGTTCATACCCATCTGTCCTCAAGAAAATAGTCTTCCACATCTCTTGTCCAAAGTCCTTAGAAAAAAAAAGACACTTGCATCCACATACCATGAAGATGTAAGACTTGTACTCCTGCTGATACCAGAGGGAGACAATGCTTCAGAGAGCATGGGACATTTAAGCAGTGGAAGTGCTTGGTAAGAGAAAATACTCTTTTTTTTTTTTTTGTCAAATTATTCCTCTCAGAAAGTATGCATGCAATACATTTTTATGAAATAGTACCATTTCCCGGGAATGTCAAGCTTCCATTTTGTTTCCTCTTTTCCTGTTCTAATTTGAAGTTCTGCAGACACTCATGAATTAGCACAATTTTTACAATAGTTGCTCTTACTGGCTATGGAATATTTTTCAATGTGAAAAATTTAATGGCTTTTCTTCACTGCATATCTATATGTAACATGGCGATGCAAAGTACCATTTTTGTTGTTGTTGTTGTTCTTTTTGAGACATAGTTTCTGTTGCCCTAGGTGAAGTGCAGTGGCATGATCACGGCTCATTGCAGCTTTGACCTTCCTGTGTTCAGGTGATCTCTGGCCTCAGCCTCCTGAGTAGCTGGGCCTACAGGTGTGCACCACCATACCAGGCTCATTTTGTACTTCTTGCAGAGATGGGTTTCACCATGTTTCCCAGGGTGGTCTCAAACTCCTGGGCTCGAGCAATCTCCCTGCCTCGGCCTCCCAAAGTTATGGGATTATAGGCATGAACCACCACACCCAGCCAAGGGATCAATTCTTTACATCTGGAATAGAACACAGAAGAACTGCAATAGTTTCATTTTTCATAACAGAATTTATTAAAATTTTATAAATCTTTTAAAATTTGAATTTAAAATTTTATTTAATTTAAATAATTGAATTTATAATTTATTTTTGACTCTTAATTTGTTTTTGAAGTGTAGTGTCATAATGTTGTCCAGGCTGGAGTGCAGTGGCATGATCTCAGCTCTCCAACTCCTTACTTCAGGTGATCCACCCTCCTTGGCCTACCATAGTGCCAGGATTATAGGCATGAACCATCACGCCAGACCTGACTTTTAACTTGAATATATGTGTTTGCCTGTCTAATATAAAAATGTATTTGAAAACATGGAATATCATAATTTTTCTATTTTGCATCTTCTTTTTAAAAATTTTATGAAATGATATACAAGTTTAATATATTGTGAATATGATTGCATTTTATTTTCATCCTTTAGATCAGTTCTGCCATTAGAATTAAAATTATATGCAAATACAACAAAAACTTAGCAATTTTGCTAAAATTAGAAAATAAAAAGTAAATTATATTGAATAAAGAAATAATACTTTAGTAATTAATATATCTTTCTTTTGTTAACTCTCCGCATTTTACCAGCCCATCAGAAGAATAGCCATACTTTAAAAATAATACTTAAATTCTGTCTGATATTTCAATTATTTTCAGTCATTTAAAAACAGTTTTATGTTTTTAATTTCATCTTTATGAAGGCGTATTTGGCAAATATGGGGGGAAATTTTATTTGACAGCTTTTAGCTTAATTTATAATTTTTAAGTACTTAGACAAATTGTGAGCCTACATATATATTTTTGCCTTAGATTCAGTGAATCTTGAGGTGGACTGAGAAGACAAGAAGCTGTTAAGAACTATTCCAATTAAATGCATTTTAGGAAATAATAATTCAAAAATTACCTAATTTAAAAAAAAGTAAATGCATTGTCTCTTTTAATAATATTGCAATGAAAATGAAAATGCAATGTCATCAAGAAGCAATTTCTTCTCTCAGTTCTTTCTTGTCTATGCTGGCTTTGTTCTCACAATTATGGTGGCCAATGGCTGCCACTTTCAGTCATACAGTTTCCAGAATTAAATTCAGCAAGAAGAGGGAGTCTTTTCTGGGTTTTCTGCAAGAATCCAGCTATTCCTCTTAATGGACTTGTTTAGGTTATTTTTTCACACCAGGAGAAAGGCATATATTACCTGGCTTAGAACCAAATTACTAACTTCACCCCTGAACACTATACAGGAAACTTGCAATAAGAGTAGAAAGTGGTAAATCCTGAAAAACAAATAAACAAAATCCCAAAGCCAAAACAAAAAAAAACACACACAAAAAAGGCCTGCTGTAGGAGGAAGAGGGGACAGGGCTGCAAGAGAGTCAAGCGACTACTGACAACTGATTGCATTGGTTACAGATCACTGAGTGACCACGAAAGAATGAACTAAGCTGGCTAACGGGAGGTGAGGGAAGGAATTCAAGAAATATTAAGTACTGTCGATGTACTAGAATTGATGCAGAATAATTCTAAGGTTGTGGGAGAGAACCTGCAAGATCTTCAGATTTCTGTTTTCAGTAACAATACTGTTTGAAATAGGAAATACAAGAAGAGTAGCAAGTCTAAAGGAAAAGGTGATGAGATCAGTTTTAAAGATCTGGAGTATGAGGTGTTCCTAAGATTTCCAGGGGGAGATGGAAGATGGGCTTATCTTGGAGTTTAGTGGAAAGGTCTCCACTAGAGATATACAATGCAAATATGAGAATGGTGTTGGTTTCATGATTAATCTGATATAAGGGGCCTTTCTGGGAGTAAGCATGAATGTCCTAGCGCAAGAAGGGGAAGAGCCAATGGTGTCAACAAATAAATTTGAACTTACTTATATATTAGTTGGGTAAGTTTTAATTAGACAGCTTAATGAGGTAGATTACTTCAAGATGGAACCAAATAAAGTTTTTAAGTCTATCGAAACAAGCACAACACCCTTAAATGTGTTGACCCTACCTGTCAGAACTTGCCCGAAAGTGAGGCAGCCTCCCACTCCCACAGTGCTGCAGTATCTTCCTCAAACTGCAGAACTGGCGATGTTCAGCGGGCAGAACTTCCACCTGCCCTCAGACAGTAGCAGATTTAACTTGCCTAAGTCCCATATGCTTATGGTCTCTGAATATCAAAAAAACTTAAACTGTCTTTTGTAACTGAGTGCTTCCACAATAAAATATTATAAATAAGTTTTTAGAAATTTTCTCTTAAAAAGAGACTAAAATACAACTTGCCACAATTCAGAAAATAACAGTTTTCTACATGTGAGGAAAAAGGATATCTAACTTGTGGCCTATAGTTCTTGTAAATTAACAAAAATCAGTCAGTGGTAAATTACCTTTATGTAAAAAGTAAATGACTTTGAGAAGAAAAGAATATCCAGTTTGACAATTTATGGCTTAGATTTTGTTGTAGATTGAGAGCAGGTTTTAGATAGTTTTCTACCTAGTTTTTATAGAAAAGTGACCTAAACAACTATAGAATGCTCATTATATAGTTAATAAATCTCAATACATCATAGTGAATAAATGATTGACGATTCAATGTGTTTTTAATTAAAAACAATAAATGCACACTAAATACATGAAATCTTTACTTGTGACATTAGTATGCAGCTGAAAATCTTTATTCTTTTTTTTAGGTGAAGAATCCATGTAGCAACCAGGACTGTTAGTATATATGTTAACAATGTATTTATATACACCCACATATATACAGCTGTAGATAGCATATCTGTATGTATCTATACCTCTATATACCTTTATATATAGGCATGCATTATTTTTTTCCACTTAATTTTCTTCACAGATTTTTTATAAATTGAAGGATTGTAGCAAGCCTGCATTAAGCAAGTCTACTCCTACAATTTTTCTAATAACATGTACTTCAGGTCTCTGTGTCATATTTTGGTAATTCTTATAATATTTCAATCTTTTAAATTTATATCATATTTGTTATTATCTATAATAATTGATCTTTTACATTACTGCTATAATTGTTTTGAGGTGCCACAAACCATGCCCATTTAAGATGGTAAACTTAATTGATCAATGCTGTATGTGTTCTGACTGCTCCACTGACTGGGTTTTCCCCAGTCTGTCTCCCTCTTTGTGGGCCTCTCAATTCCAGGAGACAACAATAATGAAACAGGTCAATTAATAACAATACAATGGGTTTTTAATTGTTTAAGTGAACGGAAGAGTTGCACATCTCTCACTTCAAATAAAAAGCTAGAAATGATTACGCTTAGTAAGGAAGGCATGCCAAAAGCCAAGATAGTCCAAAAGCTAGGCCTTTGGGGTCAAATAGCTAACCAAGTGGCCAATGCAAAAGAAAAGTTTTTGAAAAAAAGTAAAAGTGCTCTTCCAGTGAACATGCAAATGATTAGAAAACCAAACATAAAGATTAAACCAGCTACAATATGCCCTTAAACCAGAGCCTAATCCAGAGCAAGGGCCTAACTTTCTTTAATTCTATGAAGCTTGAGAGTGGTGAAGAAACTGAAGATGTAAAGGTTGAAGGTAGTAGAGCAGGTTGGTTAATGATGTTTAAGGACATAAGGCATCTCCATAACATAAAAGTGCAAGGTGAAGCAATAAGCACTGATGTAGAGGCTACAGCAAGTTATCCAGAAGATCTAACTAAGATCACTGATGAAGGTGGCTACAATAAACAACAGATTTTCAACATAGGCGAGACAGCTTTGTATTGAAAGAAAACATCATCTGAGACTTTCATAGCTAGAAAGGGGAGTCAATGCATAGCTTCAAAGCATTGAAAGACAGCCTAGGTCTCTTGTTATTAGGGTCTAATGCAGCTGATGACTAAGTTGAAGCTAAAGATAATTGACCATTCCAAAATCCTAGGGTCCTAAAGAATTATCCTAAATCTATTCTGCTTGTGCTCTATGCATGGAACAAGGCCTAGATGACAGCATATCTGCTTACAGTATGATTTACTGAACATTTTAAGCCCCCTGTAGAGATCTGCTGCTCAGAAATAAAGATCCCTTTCAAAATGTTGAAATCTTTGAAATCTTGATAATGCACCTGGTCGACCAAGAGCTCCGATGGAAATGTACAAGGAGATTAATGTTGTTTTCATGCCTGCTAACACAACATCCATTCTGCAGCCCATGGATAAAGCAATAATTCAAACATTTCTGTCTTATTATGTAAGACATACATTTTGTAAGGTTATAACTGCCATGGATAAAGATTTCCCTGATAGATCTGGGCACAGGAATTTGGAAACCGTCTGGAAAGGATTCACCATTCTAGATAATATTAAGAACATTAGTGATTCATGGGAGGGGGTCCAAAAAATAACATTAACAGGAGTTGGAAGAAGTTGATTCCAACCATCATTGATGACTTTGAGGGGTTCAGGACTCCAGTGAAGGAAGTAACTGCAGATGTGGTGAAAAGAGCAAGATAACTAGAATAAGAAGTGGAGCCTGAAGATGCAACGGAATTGTTGCAATCTCCTGATAAAATTTAGCTTCTTCGGGATGATCAAAGAGAGTAGTTTCTTGAGATAGAATACACTTCTGGTGAAGATGCTGTGAACATTGTAAAATTAGATAAGCTTGGTTAATAAAGCAGGGACAGGTTTTAAGAGGACTGACTTCAATTTTGAAAGTTCTACTGTGGGTAAAATGCTATTAAGCAGCATCACATGCTACAGAAAAATATTTTCTGAAGGAAAGATTGATGTGGTAAACTTCACTGCTACCTTATTTTAAGAAATTTCCACAGCTACCCCAGCCTTCAGCAACCACCACCCCAATCAGTCAGCGGCTATCAACATCAAGGCAAGAACCTCCACTTGCAATAAGATTAGGAGTCGCTGAAGGCTCTGATGGTTGTTAGCATATTTTAGCAATAAATTATTTTTAAAATTAAGCTATATGCATTATTGTTTTAGACGTAGAGCTATTGAACACTAAATAGACTACAATATAGCATAAACATAACTATTATATGCATGGGAAAACCAAAAACTTACGTGACTTGCTTTCATGTGATGTTTTTATTTCATTGGTCTGAAACCAAACCTGCAATATCTTTGAGTTAGAGCCGTATATGTTATATATTACAAACTAAAACATAATGTGTTATGGTAGAAAGTTGAGTTGAGATCAAAATTTTACACACATATATGTACATATATGTGTGAAACACAATTACATTTTTTTCTCCTGGAAACATCTATTTTTGGAAAATTGTATCTCAAATTTTCACTTTGGTTTTATAAAAGCAATTTCTGTTAGCAGTTCTTAACCTTTTGAGAATAAAAGCCACTATATCTAATTATTAAATCATAGAAAGTAAAGGGATAATACTATCAGAAATCACAAATTGAATTACATCAGGACGTAAAAACAAAATTTGTAATCAAATTGAATATTCAGGAGGAGGAAAGTAAAAACTTGGAGTGGAAGAGATGGATGGACATGGGTTACAAAACTTGTAATCCAAAATGAACTTAAAAATGTAAAAAATTAACTTAAAAAATTGTAAAACAATCTGAGTCAACAAAATGTGAGTAAAGAAAGTGTCACTCCTCTGTAATGTTTCATAGAAATCGATATCAATCAAGGCCTGGATAGAATTAACCAAACTTAATAGGATGTCAGACATACAAAGTGAGAATAAGAATAAAATCAACTTTTCAAATACTTTCACTTCCCTAAATGTGACTGTGTAAAAATCAAGAAAACTGAGGCAAAGTTGTTCTAGTTTGATTCCTGATAATTGTTATATTAATATTCCTAATATTAATGTAAATTCCTAATAATTGTTATATTCTCCATGTTGTATTCTGTTTAAATCTACATTTTAATTAATTACAATGTTTGAAATCTGCCTTGATAACCCTGAAACAATAATAATAGTAGGAACAGCATTAAATAAAGTTGTTTTATATGCAAAGCCTTGTGCTATGCTCTACAGATGTATCGTATCAACTGCTTTACAGGATTACACTGAAGAAACAGAGACGAAAAGAGAGTAAGTGATTTAGCCACCAGTTAGATAATTTATTAAGTGGTAGAGCTACAGATGGTACCATACATGACTGACTCCAGGGCTAGTGACACACTTCACTACATTAGCAAGATGTAAAGAGCTAATCCTACAAATGATAGTTAAAGGGGAAAGAGTATGTCATCTCCCCATTGGCAACATTTGAACTTCCAATGAAGGTGACAATAGAGTCAAATAGAACTAAAACTGATATGGAAAATATTATTCTCCAGCATAGGACATTATACAGTCCAGTAATATTTCATGGTTAGCAGAGTTAAAGGCAGCTGAGATATCTAATAAGATGAGTACAAAGACCCTATTTCAGAGTTAATAGGCAGATCATTACAAGGTTTGACCAAAGCAGTCAACATACTGACCTAATCAAAATCCAGAATGAAAATTATCATAAAGTGCATGATGAACCAATTAGCCTGGAGCTGGCTTGATTCTATCTGCTCAAGTATCTCAGCTGGGAATGGCAAATTAAAAACTAAAAGGAAATGGGGAGGAAAAAAGGAGTAGAAGACAGGAGCATTAGTTTAAGTTCTGGGTCCCTTCAGAGGGAGACCATTTTTCCTTTTGTATAGTAAAACAAGCAAACAAACATGTGCCCAGATCTCTGGCAAAGAGCAGGTACTCCTGTGTGGGCCTCCACCCACCTAGGAGTAGCACATATAGTACTTGTTCCCCACATAAACAGATAATAACAAAGAAGTGCTTTGGTTTGCTCTCTTAACATTGAATTCTGTTTCTGGAAAATACCTTAAAATAATGTGAAGGTACAACATTAGAGCCGTAACTGATGAAGATTTGGAATAGGAACAAGAGGCTCATTTGGAGCCAAGATAATGTAGCAGAAATTTAACAAATAGCCTATCCAGAAATGATACCTTTACTACTTCCTGATTTTCTTTTGTTTTCATTATTTAATGAAGTAGTTCTTTTTCTACATCAAATATGAAAGTATCTAGTCCTTTTTCTATATCAAATATGAAGGGAAAAATTTGAAGAAGATTATGGGGAAAAACAAAAGAAAATAATTTTACAAGGTTGACATTACACTTTTTCTGGTGACCTTAAATTTTAATATATCAAATCTTAGAACTCATAATAAGACTGAGGAATGTAGTAGAAAGAAAATGTGGAGAACTATAGATCAGTAATCTACTCATAACTATGTCATTCATTAATTATGTCACAATTATCAATTCTGTTTTCATAACTTAGAGTCCATTTTTTGTTTATTTTGTTGTTGCTTTGTTGAATGAGAGGCTTGGGCTCATACAATGTGCTAAATAATTTCCAATTCAAAAATGTTCTTTTTAATATTTCATGTGGACATTGGTAGGAAAAAATAATTTAAGAAATCAGTACCAGGACAAGATTTTCTTTTTCAAATATGCTTTCATATTCTCTCAGAAACAAAATGTTCATCCATGCATTTCTAGTCTTCTGGCAAATTCTCCCTGAGTTATTTTCTTCCTTTCATTTTGTTATGAAAATACTATATATATCAATGTATATTACTACCTTCAAAGTAGTTACCTAAGAAAACGATGTACTGGCTCTAAACATGTTTCCATTGCTCTAAACGTTTTAAAACTCCCTTCATGCAAATTTAAACAGCAGAAAGACATTACTACTTGTAAGTCACAAGTCATGTCGAAAAAAGGTATATAATTAAATTTGATCACCATGTTTAACCTCAAATTACTTTAGGCTCTTTTAGGAAAAAAAAAAATATATATATATATATATTACTTTCAATGTTGGAAATGTGCTATCTAAAACTCTTAATACTTAACAGAAAGTGCCACAGCCTGTAAAGAAAATTTAAAAAGAAAAAGAAGATATTCCAAATGATTCACAACAAACAATTCTTTCTCCCTAAACTTATTATTTAGGATAGAATTGTCTTCCTAGGTAAATAGTCTATCTTGTTGGGGACATGCTCAATACTCTGAATCTAGGACTGTTATTCAGTCTTACCAGTCACATCTCATAGCTGGATCCTTCAATTTATCTCTAGATGGTAAATTTGAGTCAAAGTTACTATAATATCATGCCTTGAGTATTAGATTCAGACACAGTTAAGCTGGAAACACAGCTTCAATTCCTTGCTAATTATGAGATTTCAGGCCGGTGATTGAGCCTCGGTTTGTCAACTTATAATTATGGGAATATTATCTAATCTTGAGGCTATTTTAAGAAGAAGAAAAAATGAAAACTCATAGCACAATGTCTGGAAAAGAGCAGCTGCCTGAGTACCAGAGGAAACCATATTGCATTTCCTAATCACCTTCATATGCATAATAGAGAACTCTTCTTTACTCGTGCCTCAACAAAAAGACTTCTTATACTGGATAGACGATGGTGATTTTCCACAACATAAAATTGGAAATTTTTATTAGTGAAATAGAAGAACAGATCAGGAAGAAGCTAAAATAAAAAAAAAGGGTTCTTTGTACCTGACAAGACGGTTAAATGGTAACTAGAGAGATAATGGAGTTCCTATAGACAGCAGGTGGCCTAGATTCCTCACTCCTCTAGGAAGATGCAATCGGTTTCAATATCATATTTGATTTAAAGGAGAGGTCCTCACTTTGGGAGGCCGAGGCGGGCGGATCACGAGGTCAGGGGATGAGACCATCCTGGCTAACACGGTGAAACCCTGTCTCTACTAAAAATACAGAAAGTTAACTGGGCGTGCTGGCGGGCACCTGTAGTCTCAGCTACTCGGGAGGCTGAGGCAGGAAAATGGCATGAACCCAGGAGGCTGAGCTTGCAGTGACCGGAGATCGCGTCACTGCACTCTAGCCTGGACGACAGAGCCAGGCTCCCTCTCAAAAAAAAAAAAAAAAAAAAAGGAGAGGCCCTTTTTTCATTAGAGTGGAAGCTCATTTGGGAGCCATTGGCAGGAATTAAGTACATCTGGCAACTATATACTTCATTTAGAAGTGATGGGTGGAGGCGTTTTTGTGTTTAAGCTTCTCCACAAACCCATGCAGCAGAGACCACACTAAAATCGAAGCCAGGGAGAGAACTCCAGTCATGAAATTTCGAGACGTATGATAATGTAATTTTCCTTTGAACATCCTACTGGATCTGTTTACTCTCAAACAATTCATGTGCTCACACACAGACTCGAAGATGAAGCCATTCTAGGAACAAAGTAATTGATAGATAAATATTATTGATTGCACTTATCCAAATACCTTGAGAACATCAAGAATGCTGGTTGGACTAAGAGCACTGACTTGATCTATGTCTCTGTTACTGATGTGCAGCTCTCCCCTCTCTCCTAGAGCTTTGCATAAAGTTTTTTCTTTTTTTTTCTTTCTTTCTTTCTTTTTTTTTTTTTTTTTTTTGGTCAGAAAAAATTATGAAAGTGTCACTTTCCCTTTGCAGTTAATTCAGGAGAGATCCTCAATTCGAGCAGGGCACATTTTCATGCAAATACAGCAGCACAGTTTCCAGCCCCCTAATAGCTTCTTACAAATGATGTGCCATTACAACGAGGTTTATTTAAACAAATTTAATACATCTTTAATCAAGCTAGAGAGCATTTTCAAAGGTCACGCTCCAAATCAGGATCACTGTACTGAGCTTATCAAAGTATTAGCTTAAGGGGGAGGGAGAATTATTTCTTGGACAAGTAATTTTAGGCAAATCTTTATTTACATTTTTATTCAGTTATTAAATTTTATTTCTTTCCCTCCTCCTTCTAGTCTCCATTTATGAACCTATAAGAAAGTCTGCAAATGGAGCTATAAGCATATCACTGCAGCCAGTCCTTCTAGAGGCGACGCCTTTGAACACAGAGAGTCTGAAAGGCAAGGACAAGAGACCAGGCATTTTCAATGTCAGAGATAATCTTTGAGTGCCTTTAAAGCATCCTTCCCAAAGGTCTCGCATTAGGCTCTGTATACATTGCTGAAATTCTAATGCACTATTTCTTCAGTGGATAGATGAAATAGACTTTGAGAGTTGCCCTAACCTATACCCTCATTCTTTCTCCTTCCCTATCTCTCTGTCTCTGTCTCCTTCTTTTATATGTATCACATGCAGTATATGCAAACAAATATTTATTGCCTACCTATCATGTACAAGCCCCTGAGCTCTACTCAGGTCTTTAAACTCCCATTAATTATTCCTACAAACTCTAATATGGTTTTCCCAGGCTCTCCCTGACTCTTGCATCTTTGCATGAATATTTATGGAACAAAAAAGATCAGCTTCATGCACCTAAGAAAAATAAGTTTATCTTGGTAGCAAATCTCTGGACAAATGTCAGTAACAGCAACCACCATATGCAGTCACAACGACAGATGAAATGTCATTGTTTTCAGAGTGCGAGCTCCCATTCCATAAAATTCAACCCTTTGTCCCAGTATAAAAGTAACTAATGAGGCCCCAAGATTAAAGGGGAAGTGAACTCTGCAGGAACATAAAAATAGCTGATGGGAAGAGGAGAGTTACTCCTGAGGATTTTAATCCTCATTAGACTTAGGAGCTTTCGAACTTCTCAACAACATAGAAATGAAACAGAGCCTCTGAAAAGACAACCCTGAGATAATGAAAAGATCATGCAGCACTGCTATTGAATCTATTTTGGAGTCTTAGCTCACTACCAGCAATTGCCTGTAGGGTGAAGAAAACTGGAGGACCAGGGAAAAACAGGAGAATCACAGAGATCATCATTATTACAGGCCAATAAGGGACAAAGCACCGCCCCTCCACATAAATGATTTGCCTGTAGCACCACACAGAATGAAGCACCTAGTAGCTAAGGGCAAGGAAACAGTAGGTAAACTTGTCTTTCACTTGATATACTAGGAGATTCATATGTAATCAATAACAGCACAACAAGGATCAGACAATGATGTGGGATTTGGGTTGATTCTCAAAGAAATTATTGAATGCCTTGTTATTAAGTCTTTGGGGGCAAAACAAAAACACAGCCAGAAAATAAAAATAAACCCTCAGATCAAGCAAATAAACAGTTTGATATCCTGACTCTCTGTCTAAATATGATTCTCCCACTATCCTGAAGGCACAGAAAATTATTTTTAAGGAGTGAGTAGTAAAAGTTAAAAAATGAAGATGTAGTAGAGTTTTGGATGATTTTGTATCTCTGGCCCACTGAGATTATATGTCCTTTGAAAAAGGTGATGGGTGGAGAAGTATTGCAAGTTACCTCAACATAGTTAAATGGTAGCTAATCTTACGTGTAATTTCTAGGCAAGTTTTTATTTAACTTGATGTGCCTGCATCCTATATCAGCAACTCTACAGTAACCTGGCTTATTGCTTTTGTCACACAACAATGCAGTAGCCTAGCTTCCCTGCAAAGGGCGATTGGCCACACGCTGTCTCCTCTCAGCAAGCTTGGTTTGAGTCTGCTTTCTCTTTTGTCGCATTTGCTGTTGTTCTCCCCACTCCAGTTCCACTCTCTTCTCCTTGCTCTTCCTGAACTAGAGTCTGGAATTCTAGAAATATAGGCACAAGATTTGAGTGCCTTAGGTGCCAGCGACTATGTTTCCGCACTCAGATGTAAGTGTGACGTGGCGCAATTAACAGTTGTCAGCTCTCACTGCTAAGACTAACCACGTGTGCAGGCTTAGAAATGTGTATCCCCTGTCACTGAACTCAGAGACTGATTTGTTGGGTCTGGCCTCAGGCATGGCATCTATATTTTGAAAAACCTTCGCAGGTGATTGTATAGAAAGAATAGTGGAATTCTGAAACAGCTGTGTCATCTTCCCAACTAACTCATTTTCTAGCTGTGTTAGCTAATCACTTATCCTCTCTAAGCCTCAGTTTGAAAGATGGAGATCCATTCATTTATCCTTTCATTCTTCCAGAAAATATTTAACCGTTGTATACTATGCGCTTTGCATAAATGAATAATTCCTCTAGGAAATTCCAGTCTAATGGAGTAGACTGACTTAAATTTGATAGATATGTACAAAGATCTAGGAGAACTGGAGCTACCAGTTCTCTTCAGTGATGTCAAAGTTGGTAAGACTTCACAGATCAAATGATATTAGCCAGGTCTTAGGTGATTAATGTACATTTATCAGGAGGAAGAGGAAGGAAATTTTAGCAAGAAGGGGGAGTATACATAAAACTTGGAAGCATGAAATGCACAGTATTTTCAGTCTGATAAATTCTGTGGACTTGAAAATAAAGTTTATGGGTTAAGGAATGAAGATAATATTGGGAAATGTAAAAGGAAAAGAAAGTTAACACTAAATTCTGAAGGCTCTGAAAAATGTGCTGAAGAATTTGGAATTTTTTTCTTGTGGAGAAATAGGTTACCAGTTTTCTCTTTGTCTGCTTTTAACATGGAAATGGTACACACACACACACACACACAGAAAGAGAGAGAGAGAGAGAGAAACAGGAGAGAGAGAAAGAGAGAAGGAGAGAGAGAGAGAGAGATTGATTGATTCATTATTCCACAGCAAATTTAGTGTCAGGGATATAGGTAGTTACCATGAAAGGAAAACTGGTTAACAAAGGAAAATAAAAAGGGAAAGAGTTGGGAGTCATTTCAACACACTTTGCTGACTAAGTGTAGGTAATAAGAAAACATCAGTGGTCATTTCTATGTCACTGGATTGAAGGTGGATGGAACTGTGTACATAAAAATATTTTGGTAAATTGTTAATTTAAAAAGGTCACATTAAGGAAAGTCATAGTAAAAATTTCTAAAGAGACTCACATTAATCCAAATGTATATCTTCATTTGGATTAACGTATATCTCTTCAAATTAATAGCTTGAAAGATGTTATCACTGGAATGTAGAGAGCGCCATATGCTATTCAACGAAATTTCAGGAAGAATGACTTGATTTTTGCAAAACTGTATTTTTTTTTTTCACATATTGAAAAAATCTGGAATTCTGAAGACTTATTCTATCTCTGGCTCCATTTTGCACATTAGTCTTCACAGCCTCTATATATATATACACACACACACACACACACACACACACACACATATATATATATATATGCCCCATAGCTCCTCCAACAGTGAAACTGTAGTAAAACTGTTTATCAACTTCCCATAGACTATGGCCCAATGAATTCCTGGATCCACTGTGAGCTACTTGATATTATTCTACATATTTATGAGTTTAATTAACAGAAATAACAAATGCATGATTCTCACCTCCTGAGTTAGGGAGCTATGAGGTGGTGTGGGAGTGGGAACGGAGAGACAATCACTCTGCAAAAGAGAAGATATCTCCTCCATCATTCCTGGTCTCATTTTATGTTTTTGTGTGAATAAGGATAGAAATATAATTGAAAACTTTGACTACAGATTTATTTTTTGTTATTGTTCAAGTAGACTTTATTTTTTATGGCAGTTTTAGGTTTTCTGTACAGTAAGTACAGAAAATCTCCCTATGTTCCCTGCCCCCATCAGAATGGTATATTAGTTACAATCAATGAACTAACATTGATACATCATTTGTTATCACCCAAAATGTACAGTTTACATCTGATTTACTCTTGGTGTTGAACATTCTCTGGGTTTTAACACATGTGTTTGCAAATATTTTCTTCTAGTCTGTGGCTTGTCTTATTGTTTTCTTGACAGTAACTTTTGCAGTGCAGATTTGTTTAAATTTTAAGCTTATCGATAATTTCTTTCATGTATCATGCCTTGGTGTTGCATCTAAAAAATAATTGAGATATACAAGATCACCTAGATTATTTTCCTATGTTATCTTCTGGGACACTTACAGTTTGGCATTTTAAATGTACGTCTGCAATTCATTCTGAGTTAATTTTTATAAACACTGTGAGATGCATTTCTAGATTTATGTTTTGGCCTGTGAAGTTTAATAGTTTGAATTTACTTTTGCCCAAGGAAAAAAATAATGTATTAAGGGGTGGATATTATGTTGTTTAGGAAAGCAGTATGATGGACATTTCTTATGTCTTGTAGTCCTTTCAGCCCTGTCTGAAAACTGGAAGACGAGTGAAGGGGACTGACATCATTCTGGAAAATAGTGCATAGAGTCAGATCTGTGAAAAACAAGTTCTTTTGTCAATACTTTGTCTTCAAAAAGTTATTGATCTTCTTTTAAAGAAATTTTGATTATACTTTCTGAGAGTATAATCAAATCATTGTTTGCCCGTGAGAGATGATGTTATGTTGAAAAATTAACCTAGAGATTCTAGAAATTAGCAAAAGCAAAGAGGGGTCATATTCTAGACTAAAGCAGCCATTCAGAAATATGTAGCTGAGAATTACTGAGTGCTATGGATCACCCAGGTATGCAGGGAATTCAATTCTTTTGGTATCAATTCCTTGAGAGGAATTGAAAGTAAAAACTCCAGAAGGAAAACAAGGTCAGGGACATGGAGTGGCTAATAAGAGAACTACTGGGTCAGGTTTCTGGCTTATCAGCGAGTCAGATTTAATAAAAGGATTATTTTTAAAGTGATGAGTAGGGTCTAAGGAATAAACAACAACAACAACACTAGGCACATTTATCTAAGATAATCAAAAGCAATGAGGCATTACCACCATAGGTTCAAGGGGCAAGTGGTAGGAATGATTAGGGTACTCTGAGATTGTCACTCAGTGGAGAGAGCCAACAAATAGCATCAGTGTACTTTGCGAGAGGGATGACCTGCATTGGAATCCAGTGAAATGAAAATCCCTACCTCACTCTCCTCCCACTTTTCCAACATATCTCATTGTCTCTCATTGGCTGAACTGAACCAGAAGTCAAAGGGCAAAGGATCTTGTAGAGACAGAGTCCTCACAACTCAGCCTCCTACAGCACAAAGCAGAGCAGGATGTAGAAAGGTAGAGAATGACCCTGGAAGGGCAGAAAATATGTAACAAAGCAACTACGTGTGTGTGTGTGTGTGTGTGTGTGAGAGAGAGAGAGAGAGAGAGAGGGAGATGAAGCAGTGGGTTTCCTTTTATCTTTGAGTCTTTAACAGAAAGTTTTCAATATTGTCGTTTCCTGTAGTTTCTCCTATTTGTTAAATACAGCATTTTTCTTTTCTTGTACTATTGGCCAAAATGAAAGGGGGCTTCAGTATAAAAAGGGTACTTTTATCTAAATGATGGGTCTGCTGAGGCACACATAGCGGGGACCATAATGAATCAAAGAAGGCTATGAATCCTGGAATTCCAGATGGTAACCCACCACAGGGCAAAAATAAGTGAGGATGGAGATACATTAATAGCAAGGAGAAACAGTGCAGATTTGAAGGCAGTTTAGTATAGGTGAGTGTGAGAGTGGATGTGAGTCAGCCTTCCTTCCCTTTTAATTTTGTTCAAAATATTTTAAAAAGGTGGCTGGGCGCAGTGGCTCACCCCTGTAATCCCAGCACTTTGGGAGGCCAAGGTGGGCTGATCACAAGGTGAGGAGATCAAGATCTTCCTGGCCAACATGATAAAACTCATCTCTACTAAAAATATAAAAATTAGCTGGGCATGGTGGTGCATGCCTATAATCTCAGCTACTTGGGAGACTGAGGCAGGAGAGTCACTTTGAACCAGGGAGTCGTTGGAGGTTGCAGTGAGCTGAGATCACGCCACTGCACTCCAGCCTGGCAACAGAGCGAGACTCCGTTTGGGGAAAAAAAAAAAAAAAAAAAAAAAAAGTGACACAAGACACAATTTAAGAATATTTATTATTATAAAGCATTATTTTGAAAACATCTGTAATTACCAACTAGTAAAATAGTCCCGTGTTCTTATTTGTATGGGTGATTGAAAAGAGATTCTGAAATTATTTTGACCTTTAATTGCTTAGAGCAATTCACCAAGAACATTTTGCAACTGTCAACCTTTCTAAAGAAACACTCCCTTGAATGAGAGAGAATATTTTGCAAATTGACTCCCAGGCTGATTTCCCACTATCATTCAGAATGGATTTGGGCCAACTCATTCAGCCATTAGCTTTGTGATACAAATTGATTTTAATAATGCATTTCAAATACAAATAGAAATGACTATTATTTGGGCATATATTTTGAACTATCTGTTCTTCATTGTTAAGGCAGATAAGTGAAAATTTATCCCATTTCGAAAT
Organism: Piliocolobus tephrosceles; assembly: GCF_002776525.5. NCBI lineage: Eukaryota > Metazoa > Chordata > Mammalia > Primates > Cercopithecidae > Piliocolobus > Piliocolobus tephrosceles. The sequence goes on along the minus strand of NC_045444.1, from coordinate 31,321,085 downwards.
TCTACTATTTAGTAATTAGATCCCTTTGACTTTTTGGTGCCAGTTAGAAAGTAATTAATAAAAAACTCTAACTCTTTTTCTTAGAAGAAAAGTACAGTAAATACATCTTAAGAAAACTATATTGTGTGTAGAAAGTCATGAGTTTGTTAGAAAGAGGTAATTTATTTCCTACATAATGAAAACTAATACAAAAATAAGCAGAAGCATCTTTTAGAAAAAGTATGACTTTCTGTGAATATTAAAGGGATATACACATATTTCTAAAAGAGTGTTTTTTTTTTTTTTTTTTTTTTTTTTTTTTTTTTTTTTTTTTTTTATCTTTCTGTGTATTCGCACTCAATCTATTGTAGTCCTGGCAGTCTGAATAATTGCGTTCCAATTTTTTTTTTGCTACTAAAAGTCAATATTAGCTATATAATTTCTATATATCACTTTTTAAAAAAATTTGTAACTTTTATGCTTTTAATCATTGTTTGGTTTTTATGTATTACTTGGTTAATACGTATTATAAACAAAGTATTATACATTACTTGGTTTATGGAAATTTGGGTGGGAACTCTAAGAAAATATGACAGTTCTGGATACTAGATATCCCAGATTCATATTCCAGACCTTCTAAAGTATGAGATTATCACTCAAATTTCATGGAATCTTCACTAATATAGTATATGGACAATGTTAATGTAATTTCACCGTAATTTTAAGGATAAGCCTAACACTATAATATGTCCATTAGTGTAGCCCAAATAGAAAATGTTTAGTAAATATTTTTTTGGTAATTGTTCATTATGCATCATCAATGCTCAAAATTTTATTTGAATTCATTTATATTAAAAATAAAGAGAAATTGGTACATATTAGTTGCTGTTTTTCTTTTGAAATAAAAATATTTTTAATTAATCACATATAATATTTTATGCTTAACAACCATTTCACTTGATAGTCATATGCAAAAGGTAATCCAAACTTTACTAGGAGAATTCCACTAGGCTAAAATATGTTAATGCAGAAAATGTAAATAAGCAGTTGTTATTCAGTATTGTTTATGCTTTTTATGGCACTCTTAATTTGCCTTAGTTTTTGATTTAGAATATATAATATATTATATATATTTACACACACACACACAAACACACACACATCACGAAATGATAGTTACTATTTATTGCAACTATTGGTTATGGTCAATTTTTATTTTGTTCAGAGATACCACTTTCTTTCCATATCAAAGGTTCTCTTCAATGAAACAGATACTAAATAGATGTTTGCCATGTTTTTACACACAGATATAGAAAATAAAAATTAATATAGTGAGAACACTTTTGCAACTCACATTTGAAATAGTTAAGACAAATCCAAGATCGTAACATATATTAATTTACTTAGTTCAATTCATTTTCATGAGAGCTCAAAAATGGTATACGTAAAGAAACACTCCCATAAATTAGAACATTGTAGAGATTGTAATGGTTTATGGCCCAGAGCCCCAGAGCAAAATGATCCACTTTTCAAAATATAGGAGAATCAAGCCCTTTGGCTCACTTTCTCCTTGAAGTAAATTTTCTATCCTCCTGCTAAAAGACCTTGTGTAAAGAAATATCACAACTTCCTTCAATGTTCTTTTCTTTGCTTAACATGTCTCTAAATCAAGAAGTGAAAAGTTACTATTTTTTTTCTTTACAACATATTCATATTCAAAAATTTTGGAACAGGACCCACCATGGAAAATGTTCAAACTTTATCCTCTTGATAGATACTAGATAGATACTTCAGAATGAGATCAATATGTCCTCACATTTAAATAGAACATCCCATTACATAGAGCCAGGCTGTCAAGATTGGATTGCATGTATAATCTGCTTTAAAAAAATTAATGCTTCCAAATGAATAAGATGAAATAGAGTAGAAAATTATATCCTCATTGCCAATCTATCATTTTAAAGTAATACCTAGGCAGTCCATCAGCATCAAGCAGATAAGGACATCTGCTACACTTTTCTGAGACAGCCTAATTTACATATTTGTAAATATTAAATATAAATTTAGAAATTGATATTTCCTTTTTCTTCATAAATGGTCATAAATCATTGATGGAATCTGAATATGCTCAGGATGAATCAATTCTTTTTCTGGTTCTTTTAGAAGCATAGCTACTTTTGTTGTTCGTATTTGTAACATTCTGTACTATGACAGGGTACTCAGAAAAAACAAAGGTATAAACACTTTTTTTAAATGTTGCCTCCTCTCTATAATTGCTATATGTGTCCACTGTAATATTTTCTCCAGTTTTGTCTATGTGCATCAATGGGACAGTGATTCATTTGCAGGTATCTAGTAGATAGGTGTCCTATCTATAATGTATTTTCCTAATTTCAAAGTTCATCTGAAATGAAGACAATGCAATAGAAAATATTCACTAATTTAAGTAATATTTTACACTGTAAGCTATTGCTGACAAAATAAAACAGTAAAAGTCAAACAAACTATTCCTGGTTTCTTTGCTTACTGAGAATATTTGTTAATCACAATTTTGATCTATTCTAGACTTTTTTTAATAGTATATGCTCCGATTCCTGTTTCCTTATTCCTTATTCATTCTCTAGTCCACAGTTGAATACATATCAATAGAATTTAAAAATGCACTTGAGTAAAATGGCAAATAAAATATAATAAAATATGATACCTAATATAGAAATAAATATACTACAAATTTATTATAAATAACAAATGTTAATGTTTAGATCAGCTGTCTGTAAATAGTAACATATTTTTCTTAGAAGTATAGAATTTTTAGTTCCCAGGCTAGCCCAAATATAAATCACATCATTTAACTCAATGTTAATCATATTAGCCTCAGTTCTTGATAGTGGGGGCCCTGCCACTTTAGAAAAGAGAAGAAAGAAAAGGATAATAAAGATAAATACTCTTCTATCCTCCTTTCTCTTTTGAATTCAGGTCTCAGCACCCTTTTGAAATATTAAAATTTAAAAAATATACCCTTATGCTTCCCTTTCTGCATCTATCTCTAAATTAAAAATTACCCTCTCTAATGATTTCTAGGCATTTAAAATGTTTATTTTATTTTATTTTATTTTAATCTTTTATAGGCCAGATCTTGCTCTGTCGCCTAAGCTGGTGTGAAGCTCCCTGCAGCCTCAAACTCCTGAGCTCATTCCTCCAGCCTCAGCTTCCTGAGTAGCTAGGACTACAGTATATGCCACCATGCCAGGCAAATTTTTTTAAAAGTTTTGTAGAGACGAGGTCTCGCTGTGCTGCTAGACTAGTCTTAAACTCCTGGCGTCAAGCAATCCTCCCGTCTCAGCCTCCCCAAAATACTTTCCATGGATAATTTTTTTTTAGCTCTTTCAATGTTCTTATTATAAATGCTTTATGTTTATTTTATTGTTTATCATTTTATTTTATTCTAGCCATAAACTCTGTGACAAGGGTGTTAAAATTATCACTGTTTTTCAGGTAAGGAAACAGGAGAAGTAGGATTCACTGATTCCTTGCATAATGAAAAATGGCAGTACCAGGTTCCCATATATTTACTCCATTTCCTATCCCAGTCCAATGTGGTCCCACACTGAAGCCTACCTGTCACAGTGCGCAGCCTTCTCTCCCTGTGATAACCTCATCACCTAAGTCCTCATTCATTCACATGGCTGGACTAAGCCAGGTCTCAGGAAGAAAGCAATATGCTTTTTAATCTAATTAATACTTTCTCTTCCCAACCATCTCACAGAGATTTAAAAGGAAAACCCTTCCGGGCCAGGTGCAATGGCTCACACCTATAATCCTAAATGAGAGAATGGCATGAGGGCAGGAGTTTGAGACCATCCTGGCCAACATGGAGGCAACATGGAGGCAATGTGGGCAACATAAAAAGACCCACATCTCTATAAATAATAATTTAAAATATTAGCCAGGTGTGGTGCTGCACACCTGTAATCTCAGCTCCTTGGGAGGCTGCGGCGGGAGGATTGCTGGAGCCTGGAAATTTGAGACCAACCTGGGCAACATAGGCCCCCATCTCTAAAAACAAACAAATAAAAAACAAAACAAAACAAAACAGAAGGAAAGAAAAAGCCCCTTCTGAACTCAGATAAATACCGCTTAGGGGAATAATTTTCATTGGAAAACAAAAGTGAAAGAAAAGGTAACATCCTGTTTGGATGGGAGAGATTCTTGGCCCCCTTTAAGATGCTTTCCTCCTTCTCACAGGGGTTTACCTTCCTTAACTCATTCCATTAAAAAAAAAAAAAAAAAAAAAAAAAATTCTTGGCCTGGTGTGGTGGCTCACGCCTGTAATCCCAGCACTTTGCGAGGCTGAGGCCGGCAGATCATGAGGTCAAGAGATAGCGACCATCCTGGCCAACATGGAGAAAACCTGTCTCTACTAAAAATACAAAAATTCGCTGAGAGTGGTGGCACGCACCTGGAGTCCCTGCTACTCAGGAGGCTGAGGCAGGAGAATCGTTTGATCCTAGGAGATGGAGGTTGCAATGAGCCGAGATCACGCCACTGCACTCCATCCTGGCCACAGAGTGAAAGTCCGTCTCAAAAACAAAAAATCTTTCCACAATAAAAATACCATCTAGTGTTCAGCCATTATATGAAATTTGGAAAATAAAAACATAGAAAGATTAAAACATAATCCATTCTAAGTCTGACCTAGCAGAAAAATCAAATGTTAACTTTTTATGTACGTTTTTCTAATACTCTTTTCCCCGTATTTCTTAGAGAGATACAGAGTTGAGAGACCTTAGTTCCAGATTTTTTTCTATTTTAAACTTAATATGTAACACTGGCTCTTTGTCAAGCTTTCACCAAACTTTTGTAGATAAAGTGTAAAATGATTGAGTTATATCTCATCATATACTCTAAATGGGGAACATGACACAAAGATCTTAGACCTACTGGTCACATGTAAAGAGGGGTTTATAATTTAGGTACTCGTTCTCAAACATGATTTTTAGCTCTTTGTCTTGGAACATTTGGAATCTGTTACACAATTTTATGTATATTATATAATATATATAAAATATAATATAATATATGACATATTATATGTTCCTAAATATAATAAAATATACAACATAATTTTATATATAATATAACATAATATGTTATATATTATATTTTATATATAGCATATTATATATAACATAATATATAAAGTATATATAATAATATATTATATATAAAATATTAGATATAACTGAGGTTGACTAGATGTTTATTATTTATCACACATATGAAAAATGTGGAAATGAGAAAGTTGATGTCTCAAGGTAAGTAATATTCAGTCAACTGTATGGAACATGAGTTGAAGGGGTTACTGACAGGCAGTGTGGATTGCTGGAATAAATAAAACCAAAATAAACTCAAATTGATTGCTTTTGAACTTCAAAAGTAAAGCTTTATATATGTGTGTGCATAAGTATGTGTTTATTTTTTTTAAGTCAAGCTTAAACGTTTTAAGAAATTGAAAGCAGTTTTTGAAAGCACAGTACTATTATTTTCTCTCTCTCTCTCTCTCTCTCTATATATATATCTTTCAATCCTTGGCACCTTTTATAAATGTCAGTATGTGAAAGCAAACTAATGGTGGGCTAATTCCATAAGAAATGATATCAAAAAATAGCAACTTATTTTCTACGAGCCAGTTATTAATTTTCTTTTTTTATCAGACTTGAGGTAACTACATTTTTTCAATCATAAATAATTTTAAAGATCAATTTCCAGAAATCATTCAGATTTTTTTTATTTTTTCAGAGGAAGTCTCACACTGTCACCCAGGCTGGAGGGCAGCGGCACAATCTCGGCTCACTGCAGCCCAGATTTTGTTAATTCAGATGGCTGTACTGTTCTCATGCTTTAAAATTTCAACATGTAGGACTTTAGGATTTGAATAAAAACTGTTTTATATTTACATAGTGATAGATACTGCACCTGAGGAGGTAAATACAATTTTGGTAACTGAGGTTGACTAGATGTTTAGGTTTCGTGTCTGATTGGCTTACAATAAATTGTTCCATTACAAGACCTTGCCTTGATCTATATATTGCAGGCCTCAAGAGCAGTGAAAGTATTGAGCCCAGTGTTCTGATGCAGCTTCAGGACTATGATGCAGAAATTTTCTGCTGTGGCTCCATAGAAGTTGCAATCGGCTTTTAAAAGATAGCTAAAACCATCAGATCAGCTAGCTTTCAGATCTGCACATTTCACCAGTATTACAGATTCTATTCCCAAACATAGGAAATAGATTTTTAAAAATCAGATGTAATAGAAAAAATGTACAGATAGAAAAATCCACATTTTGAGCCTTTAACATTCATTTCCAAGAAAGTCCAGAGCAAAGACGGAGACTCCAAATGCTTTCACTCTCTATGCATTTCCTTTGTGATATTAAAAAGTGGACAGTCACTTCTACAAGGTCTTAGCTATAATTTGAACTGACATCCTTATAGCCAAGTACATTAAAATTTAGCAGAAATTCCCAAGAGGAATACTCACATGGGGTAATATAAATGTATATTTCTGTGTATACATATATGTATAAAGGAAAGTAGGTAGGTCAGCAAATATATTATGAAATATATTCATATTAATTAAATGATTTCTTCTCATACTAATTCATTTTATTGTATAGCCAAAGTATTAGCTTAAGAACACTGATTCAAAAAGGGGTAAATGAACCTCATTCATTTGGTAGCTGGACTAGTTTAGCTTATCTCGGTTAGAACTAGTAAATAATTTTCAGCAGCAGCATGAAGAAAATCTCGCTCAGTTTCCTGCATTTTAAATCAATCTCAGGTTTAAGAGAAGGTTCAGGCTTAAAAGTTATTACAACTCCACTGTTTTCTCTGATAAATTACATGAATAACATTTGAGACAATGCATTGTTAAATATTTATGTCTAGTACTATAGAACCAAGAAAAGCACAAGAACCCCTAGAAGAATAAATATATTTACCTAAATAAATTACTAAGACAAATATACTCCTATGAGCTCTGTACCAATAAACAGTAGGTATTCACTAAATTGTAGAATATAAATGGTTCATTTCCTCTAAATGTACACTGAAAGATCTATAACATGTTACACATTTCCTGTGCTTTGCATATATATTTCAATATTCATCATGAAAAGCCTTGCTTATGTGTCAATATACATTACTTTGCATATATTAAGAAAGGCTTTTCTTAAAAAAATTTCTACATTACAGATGCTTTTTACTATGGGGGAAAGCTTAGGTCTTATTTCATGATTAACCCTTTCACAGCGTATCCTTTTTTCTCTACATGACATTTGCACAAAATGAATTGCTTGCTTAGACACAGCTAACTAAATAAAAGCAGGCCAGAGCTGATAGTATGAAAAATGGATTTTCATTACTGTTTCATTGATTCTTGTAAATAAGGGCCTGAGGCCTGCTCCGAAAAGGCTGCAAACAGTAATAATTTAATCTGAGGTGACATAGACCAAAATGTATGTGGACAAAAATCATCCTTGAATATTAAACAACAGCCTCAAGACAGAGAAAAGTGTTGCAGGCGAATTTAAATGTATGCAGATCGGTGAGTAACATATTTAAAAACAGAAATTAAAGATTCCTGTCATAAATCACATTTGCTGCCATGGATATGCCTTGTTATGCTGGCGTTTAAGAAAACCTGAAAGGTTAAGGCAGTTGGTGCATTAAATCGTACAAGGATAATTAATACTTTTCTTGTGGCTATTTATAAGAAATGGAAAATATTGTCAGATCAGCTGTGGCACTGTAGTAATTTGAGGGGGAAGCCATGAAAGCATGAGTCAATAGTTTTAACTGGACAAATGTCAAATGCTTAATGATGCAGTATCCCAATTTGGAAGCTGTTTGAAAGTTGTGTGTATTTTTAAATGAGATAAAATAGCTTATTCTCACACTAAGATTATAATTTGTTTGTCTCCCATCCTCTTCATATTGCCCAAGAAAAAAAAAAAACACACATTTTTTTCCACATGGATTTTTTTTGAAAGTTATTATGCCTCAGTCACCTATACTGTAGATAGTATATGAAAATAAATACCATTTCTGGCATCAAGCATCATAAATTATGCCTTTCACCATGTCTCAAAAAATAGTAATGACACTATTTTTTTTGAATGACCAATTTGTTTGTCTCATCAGGAATTACATTAGTAACATCAGAGAACTCTCCAACCACTTCCCCAGAGGAAAATCTACCTTTGTTACTCAATGAACTTTGGTTTATGACAAATCAATTATTTAAAAATTCTCCTGTCATATCTTGTAGGTTTTCTATACCCTAAACTAAAATCAGTGCTGTTTATTAGTATCATGCATTATGAAAAAGTCTCTCCACATGACAGAATGCTTATAATCCTAAATCCTTGGGATTTGAAAGGGTAATTTATCTTTTACGGCACTGCTACCTGTATAGTATTCCTTTAAGCTCAGAGAAAGGAATGGGTGTCCTTTGGAAAGGAAATTATTCTTGTTATGAATAAAAGAGTCCCACAATCCTAAGTGCGTTGTTTGTGCAAAATATAATGTAATTTATCGGTTTTTCTTTTATAAGTTGGTTTCAAAATAACAGTGGGTTTAAAAGTATCACAAGAGTAAAACTATTGTATTTTAGCACAAAATAATATAAGTAAGAATAATTTCTTTTTGAAAAAAATGTACTGACATGATTACACTCAGGTGCTTACTTTTCTGGTAATAAAGTCTATTAATACATTTATAGTCAAATTCAGTCTGGGTATCATTAACTGAAAAAGTTCAAATATTCATTTAATACAAAAGCCATTTAAATATATTTTATGAAATAAGTAACAGTAAGTCAGTTCTGAGTTTTTGCTAGACTATGCCATCATTGAATGTTCCCCATGACCTGAAAAACAACTTCGTTGGGGTTCTCATGGTTCTTTACATAGGGTGAGTCAGGAAACCTTGTTCACTCACCATTGATAGCTAACACTGAAGGGAAGTGATAAAACCATTTTCACATTAACACCCCTGTTCCATATTGCGGTCATTGGGTAGAGCAATAGTTATGTATAGCAACTTTCATTACACTCACACAACTCAAGACTTACTTGCATCTCTATTTTTATTGATATTAACCCTTGTAACCAAATGCTCTATGATGAGTCTGAGTGGGTGAAAATTACTCTAGTGAAAGCTATGAGATTTATTTTAAAATTGTAGAATGTATATTCAGAAAATTAAAAAAAAAAAAAAAAAAACATGTAAATGAAAGGAAAAAAAAAAAAATCCCAAACAGATGGGGTAAATGAAACCTCCCTTGCTAACATCTGCAGGTTTATAATTGCTTAAATTGTTCAACCCTCCCCTGTGACTCAGTATCCAGAGACATTGCCTCATAGGTAGAGGATGAACACCAATACATCTGGCCTGACAAATATTCTGTGAGTAATGCCCCCATTGGCCAACACTTCTTCCGGTTTGAACAAAAATGGTGTGGCTTTGAGGGAATGAAAATGGTTTAATATTACGACAATCTTCCTGACTAAGTGTGTGAAGTGCAAAGCATGTAATCAGACAAGGCTGAAAGAGTGAAAATGACAAGGCCATAGGAAGAACAGAACTCCTGTCTTCACACCCTGGCCCCAAAAAACTTGGATTAAATACTGTCTCTGCTTGAAGTAAATTGGCCCTAAACCAGAGGCTTCTCGAAACATAGAAAGTAATTCTAGGGATTAAGCTGTGATTTAAACAAAAATGATTATCTTTGCTTACATTTCCTGTGTTTCTGTAGACTGGACCCTAAGTTCATAATTATCTTTTTTAATGATTAATGTCATGATCACTAATTTGGTGATCAACTTAAAAATTCTTCAGCAGATTGTTTTAAACTTAAATGCAAGGCTATTTTCAGTTTTCAACGTTCTTTTTAGCTATTGGTATTAAACATACATAACACATTTCCCTGGAAGTAGATATAACCCAGCTGTTAAGGATAAGATAGGAAAAACAGACTAAACATGAATCGCAAGTGAGAATTTTTCTTGAAGAGAAAGCCTCTGTAAGTTATGTTGCAAGGCGCTGGATCTAAGGCATAACATTTTATGCCTTGCTATCACTTACTATTTCAAGATAGCCAAATCCTTTGCAAGAAGTGAAATATTTTCTACATAACAGTAGATTATTGTCTAGACTATTATCAAGGGTGAATTAGCAAGAATAGGGACACAACCTTGAAGTCAAAGAGCAAGTACTAGCAATTCTAGAAATAGGTTTTTATTTATACACCAATAAAATATATTCTAAAATCTACAACAGGCAGGTATAAGACTAATTTTACTATTAGAATGTATAAATTGTTTCAGTATGAGTGCAATTTATTTTAAAAAATAAAGCTCACCAGAGTAAGAAGTAAACAGTAAGAAGGAGATAGAATAAAACGAGAGAGACCATAGACACTAATCTCTTAAGAGCTCTAATGGTTCCTGTGGGTCTGTTATTGCCTGCGTAATAAATATATCTACTGTGCGTAAACATTAAGCTCTGCAAAAATATCAAGAGGATATGTAGCACATGGGCTTGTAAACATTAGTGGCAGCTGCACTGATATATAAGTGTACAATGAAATGACTCCAAAGTAGCTATTATGTCCTATCGTGGCAGGCATGGTGAATACCAATGCATTTACATGCTCAAAGAGACAAATGAATTGGCTTTAAATGTATCATTCGTTGTGAGCTTCACAATTTTTAATAATTGACACAGGCCTTCAATGTCATGTAGAATGAAACACATTAAAGTTACAGAGAAAGGCTATGGCTTCAAGGTTTCTACATAGGTCTGGGCGTTGGGTGGAAATCAACAGTACCATTTCAGAGAATTGCACACATGTTAGATCTGTACTCAAAGCAAACTTTAAAGAAAATGTACAATGTGAGCTGCATAAAAACTCCATGATATCTACCTTAAACAGTAATTGACTACAGGAACCAGAGATAGTACAAAGATTACATTAGGTTTAGTTTCTGAGATGTGATTTCTCAGCCATAACTCTAATAAATAATCAATTGTTCTTAAACAACCGTTAAGCATACCTTTTAACGACATACTTTTATTTCTAAGGACACATGATTCTTATACCACCTGTAAAGAAGGCCCTTTGAGTTATTTGTAATGAATAAAAATCAGCACCTATTTTATGTCCAACAACAGGGGCATGGATACACTTTTAAAGTATTGCCATCAGTGATAATACGTGAAATTTTCAAAGAATATCTAATGACTTGGGGCAATACTTTAAAACAGAAAATAAACAGGAACAAGATAAAAAATTGTGTTGTGAATTTTGTAGAAAATAGATATGTCAATATTTTAAAAATTAGAAGAAAATACACAAATATATTAATAGTATCTTCATGTATTTGTTTTTTCTATAAACTTTCTAGTATTTTTCATATATTATAAAAGTATTATTGTATTTAGATTTATCCTAAATATTTTCTAAATAAGAAAAAAATTGAAAGACACATCCAATAAAGTAGTAATAAAAAACTCTTTTGATTCTACTGGAATCACTTTTCTATTCCTCTTCAAAACAATTAAATTGATTTTCTTTCTTTTAAAACAGAGTTTTATTAAGGAGTCCTCTTAGCACTTCCCATTCCTCTGTAGTGAGGATGAGAGCTAAGGAAAGATTTTCCAACACTGGAATTATCCCTAGAATAGGTTTTGGAAGACAGAGATCGTCTCCTTTATTAAATCATCCCAATGAATATTCATTCAAATCCCCATTATTTTGTGTGGTACTGTCAGCAAGATAAACAGATAGACACCATATTAGCAACCTGTCCTGACCTTAAATCTGCCTCAGGTCAACTCAGGGCTATTGGGTTGACTAAGAACTGGCTCCATTTTGCCTTCACGCTACCCTTTAGAGTGAACAGACAAGGATACCTACAGACCTGACCTGTGAACATTGGTACCTGAGTGCCTACTCATTCTCTCCATTTTGAAATCCACCAGATGCTACAACATTGAATGACCAAAACTCTCTTCCTGAGCCACTTCAAATGCTGCCACTCAGTATCTTCATCACAAACCTCGGTATTATTTGTGACACACCCTCTCTAGTCTTACAAATAACAATTCAGTCTTGTAAATTACTGACACCGTTCACGGGTCTCAGTCATTTCCACCATGGTCCTAGTCCAGCCTACCATCCTTTCTCATCTAGATTGCTCCAACAGCTCCCTAATAGTTGTAATATTCAGGATCCTAAGACTTATTTGACAAGCTAGTCTCACATTGTAGACAGAGTCACATTTGTAAGACACTAATTGTGTCATGTCACTCCATACCTATAACTCATGACCTGTGAAAAAAATCTAAAGGCCTCCATGTGGTCTTGGAGTCCCTTCATGATCTTGTCACTGCTTCCCTATCCAACCACATCTTTCTCCATATCCCTCTGTCCCTTCCCCAGATCCTATTGCTCCAGTGATTCTTAAGATTCCACCATGCTGCTTCTTCCCTTCTAGCCTCAATATGTGCTTTTCCTTCTGTGTGGTCTGCTATTCTCGTTCCTGGCTAGCCCCCATATCCACCCAGTTCAATTAGATAAGCCCCCAACAACTCCCACTTATCAACAAAGTCTTGTCTTAGGGCCCTGGGTTGCTCAAGATTTTGTTAGGTGGCCAACTTGCTTGCCTCCATTTCATCCTTATCTACTTTGAATATAAGATTTATCTCATTGTAGTGTTATAGCAGAGCAATTTCTTGCTTCTTGTTTTCTCCATTAAATGACATGCTTTGTGAGGGCTGGAAAAGTGTCGGCCATATTCAGTTTTATATCTGCAATTCATAACTTATGCTTCATAAATAGTATGTATTTGGTATTTTAATGTGTGAATAAATAAAATAAGTATTAACATTTTTTCATATGAAATAGGTCAAACATAGAAATTAATCCTTAATGTTTATTTGTGCAATGTAAGGCCATGCTTAGCAATCAAACATTATATATACTGAATTCTCATAATGATAATGATAATAATGGCCAAGACTTCATAGTGTTTGTTGTGAATTTGGCTTTATTCAAAGTACTTAACATACATTACTTCATTTAATCCTTTCAACCACCCTGTAATGAAGTGTTTATTATAGTCATTTCATACATGAGAAGGCTGAGTCACTGAAAGTTTACATTTTTTTAAGGTCACACCACTAGTAAGTGCTTACATGAGGATTCTGTGGCAACTGTGATATATAAACCCTAGATTTTGAAAGGATTTCTATAATAAATGAGTATTTTTATTTTTAAATATTCCATGGCAATCTCAGGTCAAGAATGAATGTAAAGTGGAGAAATTCACTTCCACACAATATTCATGGAACAAGGCTGATAGAAGTTCTGCCAAACTTAAAAACCTGGTTTTCACCATTATCATAAAAGGTACATTAAGATGATAGAAGGAGAAGACTTTATGCAATAGATAGTTGCCTCATATTTCTTCTGCTCACATTTCATTGTCAGGAACTCAGACACATCGTCATCCTAATAGCAAAGAATGCAGACAAATATGCTTATGGAGAAAGAAAATACATATTTTTGTTACATAGTTTGCATTCTGTACCACAGGGACTAGGCTGGGTTTGAACTCAGACTGAATGGCTCCAGAGCCTACTTCTTAACACCCTATTAAACCTTCTGTAATAGGAATGTGATTTACCTGTTTAATCCATCTCTTAATTAGATGTATTTAGCATGGCTTAAAGCTGTATGTTCCCTGCTTAAGAAAATACAGATCGTATGCATTTTTAAAGTTTGGACAGCCTTCTGTTCCTTTTATGTTTACATAGAAAGCAGTTGGCATATGTTGTTCTGAAATCTAATGGAAAGGATTGGTAGCATCATTGCCAAAAGTTTATCTGCAAACCCAGGTTATTGTACTGTTATATTTGTAGCTATAACAATAAGTATATATTTAATTATATACAAGGCATTTTCCTCAACTCTAAAGATGTTTGGCTAAATCCCAGATGAAAAACTGTTGGCCAAATTTAACAACATCATTATTTAACACCTATAAATTACGGTTTAAGAGAGAAATCCGTGTGAAAATTTTATTAATTTCATAAAAATTAATCAATATTAGTTGAAGAAAACCTGAAGGATGTTTTCCCTGGAATACCATGGAGGGAAAAGAGTCAAAAAGTAAAGGAAAAAAAAGCACAGCTGACAGTTGTCTGACATAAAGTAGAATATCAAAGGAATTATCTGAAAATTTGAATTCATTAAACCCAAAGTCACTTATAAGAAATTTCAAATTTGAAAAAAAAAAAATTGCCAGCCTAAAATATTCCTGTGAGAAGTTTCGCTGCTTGGAATAAACAGACAATTTGATAAATTAATTCATGCCATAATTTTTGGTCAGAAAGGTTGTAGAAGTATAGCTCTCTAATCTGAACCAGTTCATATACCAGCAAAATGAATTACCCCAAAACCTTGCCTCTTAAAACAATAATTTTACTTCGCTCATGATTTTGTGAATAAGGATTAGGAATTTGAGAGGCACTAACTGGGTCCTTCTTGTTTGGGTCTCTTCTGTGACTCTCGTCAGACGACGACTGAGCATGCCATCATTTGAAGGTTCAACTGGGTTTAACATTCATAATGGTTCACTCACTTGGCTGGCAATTAATTCTGGTTGTTGACAGGGACCTCAGCTGAGCTGTTATCTGGAGTACTTACATGGGTCTCTTGAGCATGGCAGTGTCAGAGTGGTCAGTTTTCTTGGAGAGGCTGCCTTTCTCCAAATTTAACATCTCAAAATGGAAGAAGAAGCATGACCTTCTATGACCTAGACTTAGAAGTCACATAGGATCACATCTGTTGCATTTTATTTCTCACAAGTGAATCACCAAGGTCAGTCCTGATGAAAGGGAAGAGACATGGAACCTACCTCTCCATGGGACAAGGGTTAAATAAGCTATGGATATAGCTTAAAACCACCACAAATTTTGATTATAATATCAAATTTATTATTACAAGTAATATTTTTATTAATATTATTTCAGGGGAGTACTGTAGAGGGCTGAGTGAAACAGGATAGACTTGTGACAAGAGCTCTATATTCAAGAAATTTTTACTAAATTCTGAAGATCCACACACCGCTATTCATCATAAAATTTAAAAGCTTACTTAATTTTTCCTTCATGTTATATAAAGTATGGGTAAAGATGACATACTGAACAGATTATTTAAAGGTTTTTTTTTTTTTTTTTTTCTAACAGTGAGCCCTGTTCTTTGCCAAATTAACTTTAACTGTTTCCTCAGAAATGATTCCTCTGTGTGGATTCAAAGTACAGTTCATGCAATTATTTTTACATTTCTTACTCCTTGGAATTGTATGCGAATCACTTCTTGGCCTTTTGACTAAGGTGAAGTATAAATTGTGACTCTTTATTTCTTATTAACAAGTTGCAGATTTTGGTCTTTCAGTTCATCATTTTATAAATGAAGCAAGCAAATGTCAAGTTTTACTATTAACTGTTGTGATGTATGAATAAAATGGATACTTGCAGCATACCACGGAAAATAGAGATAATAAATAAGCACTGATAACACCATTTGGTTATCAAGAACTAAGAGTGAGTAGTTATAATATAATAATACTGATTGGTAGCCAATATAAAGAATCAGAGCTTATGGTAAACCACAGCAAAAACAACTCCTCTCCCACAAAAGTACATTTTGTATAATTGATAGATAATTTTCAACAATTATTTGATCAATACACAATTATGTCATTCAGTCTGTCCATTTAAAACATATTTCTATGGATATAAGCTATGAATAAAATTGTGAATATTCTTATGGCTATTCCTAGGAATATTCCTAAATCAACCAGATATTTGGATGAGAGTCTATTAAAAGAAGATGCTAAAGAGTTCTTTAACCTTCGTTAATGTTTAGATAAAATCTGTCATGATCTTCTAAAACACCATGAAGTAGCCTTTTAATATAAAAATTTGGTCCATTTTGGAGCAGATTGAAAACTGATTCCTTATGCAAACCCCAGTCTTGCTAATATTGTCAATGAATATTAATCAACTGCATATTATACATCAGATGCTGTTCTAGAATGGAGCTGCATTAGTGTGCACACACACATTCAAATGACTAAATATGTAATCTGTCAAGTGATATTATAAAGAAAAATAAAACAGCTAAAGAATAAAGAAGTATAGAGAAAGGGTGAGGTATGTTAATTTAGATAGAACAATTAGGGTATGTCTTTCTGATGAAATCACATTTAGCGGATAGAAAAACTAGTGAAAGAGTCATGTGAGTCATCTCATAGAAGAAAAATACAGGTCAAGACTCCATCCCTGACTTTGTTATTGTCTTTATTTGAAGATTAATTGGTTTAAGGAGATGTGTATGGAAGCCAAGTTGGAAAGGGGTAAACTTGTGATGGTTAATTTTATGTCAACTTAAATAGGCTAAGGGATTCCCATATAACTGATACAACATTCTTTCTGAGTGTGTATATCTGGAGGGTGATTCTGGAAGAGGTGTGTATTTGGATCAATAGACTGAGTAAAGAAGATTTGCTCTCACCAATATTGATGGACATCATGCAATCTATTAAGAGCCTAAATAGAACCAACAGATAAGGATGGGCTAATTTTCTCTTTCTGTTCTTGAGCTGGGACATCTGTATTCTCCTGCCCTTGGCCATTGGAGCTCCTGGTTCTCTGGCCTTACAACTCTGGGATTTATACTACTGTCCTTCTGCTCTCCCTGGTCACCAGGCTTTTGGACTAGAATTGTGAATTGTACCCTCTGTTCCTCTGGTTCTCAGACCTTTGTATAGGAACTAAATTATATCACCAGTACACCTAGTTTTCTATCTTAAATAATTCCAGTATTTGTTGATAAAATCTATCTTTTTTTGATCCAGTTGGGTAATTGCCAAATTATCATTTACAGTATGTAGTTCATTCACAATAACTCAATCATTGTCCTGTTGTTTACTTATTCTGGCTACTAGTAAAATTTTTATCATTAAGATTGAAAAAATTTATTAAAATATTTGTTGGCAATAGGCTCTTCAGTTTTCTTGTTCTTGATATTTGTTGAGCTGTATCAATATGTAACTGGATTTTCTGTCATCCCAATACAGTTTTTTCTTAAAAACAAACTATATTTGACTATTATTCCTTATATTTGTTATTGTTTTGGGCTTTTGTCTTGTATTTTCTTTCTTTTAATTGTACTTAATCTTTCTCCTTTTTTTCCTTTTCTTTCCTTTTTTGACAGTTTTTCTCTGTGTCTTACTTGAATTTCTTGACTTTAATTCCTACAAATCCCGTTTCTATTGTATCTTTTTTGTTGCTTTTGAGCCCTATCTTACCTTAAATTAAGCAATCACATTTTCTTTCTCATGCAATATTTTCTGATTTTACATTGCTTCTGTTTCATATTTTCTTCTTCCATGTAAACATATAAAATATTCTCTCAAATATTAATGAGCTTATAAACCTTCTAATTTTTTTGTTGTTGTTTCAATTCTGTTTTGTGGCTTTTATATTGTTTTGTTTTACAGTATATCTACTTTTTTGAATCAATTCCTCTAAGCATTCAGGAATATCCTCTTGTTTTGACATAATGCATCTTTTTATACAGCTATTAGATTTTTTTTTCTTTTTTTAAATTCTGATACACAGTTAAAAAGAAACTTTATTTGTTCTGGCTGCTAGAGAAGGGAGAAACCCTGCCATATTGGGTTTCTAAAAAGATCATTGAGACCACATCCTGTCCTTTTTCCTCAGAGACTGTGAAAGGGGTTTTCTCATCATTAGCTCTACTCAGATCCTGGCCACATTGTTCCCCAGGCAGTGGGTGAGGGTCAGAAATCCTACTTCTGACTGATTCCCTCTTGCATAGAAATCGAGAGGAAGATAGGGAGGTGACTACTGCTAACTTCCCACTGAACTGACACCTGGCTGAGGACTTGCCATGTTAATTAAATCTCACAATTCTAGGATATAGATACAGATGCATTATGTTTACATTTTACATGGAAGAAAACTGAGGGATAGGAATTTTTAATATTTTCTTGTAAGATCAAGCAGCTATTGAGTGAAGAATCTAGATCAAACTCAGGTTCTTACCAAATACATCATTTCTTCCGGTTTATTATTTAATAAAAATCCTTTGGGCCAGGTGTGGTGGCTCACGCCTGTAATCCCAGCACTTTGGGAGGCTGAGGTGGGTGGATCACCTGAGGTCAGGAGTCCAAGACCAGCCTGGCCAACCTGGTGAAACCCTGTCTCTACTAAAATTACAAAAATTAGCTGGGCATAGTGGCAGGCGCCTGTAAGTCCAGCTACTCGGAAGGCTGAGGCAGGGAAATCACTGGAACCCCAGAGGCAGAGGTTGCAGTGAGTCGAGACGGGGCCATTGCACTCCAGCCTGGGTGACAGAGCGAGACTCCATCTCAAAAAAAAAAAAAAAAAAAATTGTTTGAAGTTGAGGGCATGAGACTATTATTTTTCCGATTTTTATCACCAGTGAGGGTTTCCCTCCATTTTATATTCTCCTAGCCACTCCCATGTGTCCCTCAGAATAGTAAGGTAGAGGATTAAATTTACAAAAACCTTATTTCTCAGAAAGGAAGGCTCTTTAAATTGTACAAAAGAATGACCACTCGGGCCAGGCGCAGTGGCTCAAGCCTGTAATCCCAGAGCTTTGGGAGGCCGAGACGGGCAGATCACGAGGTCAGGAGATCGAGACCATCCTGGCTAACACGGTGAAACCCCGTATCTACTAAAAAATACAAAAAACTAGCGCCTGTAGTCCCAGCTACTCGGGAGGCTGAGGCAGGAGAATGGCGTGAACCCGGGAGGCGGAGCTTGTAGTGAGCTGAGGTCCCGCCACTGCACTCCAGCCTGGGCGACAGAGCGAGACTCCCTCTCAAAAAAAAAGAAAGAAAAAAAAAAAAAAAAAAGAATGACCACTCAATGTGACCAGCTTACCTGACTTCCAAATCACAGGTCTCTGCCTTTTTTAAACAACATAAAAAGCTTGAAGTCTTCACATTCTAAAAGGTATGGATTCCAAAAGGATATCCACTTCTTTTCAAAAACCTTGGTGAGAAATAACATTTAAGCAATACAATTTAAGATTGACTGCATAGACTTAAGACTTTTTACCTTTACATTTCAAGGGTTTCAAAAAATTGACTATGAAGCTTTATTCCACAGGATTAACTACCATTTGATGACACCAGTGACATTTTCAAAGGATTGTAAGTAGTTGCACATTGACCATCATGTAGCTAATACGATCTCAGTCCACCTCAGGTGAATGAGAGCATTGTAAAATTTATAAAGTAGCAGGTCATAAAAGCATTCATCAACCAGCGTACTCACGTACAGTGCCTTTATCAGGGTTTTTGGAATAAAATAATAATAAAAATTGTTAGCTAGGTGGAACATAAATCAAATAGATAAAAAGGTGGAAAGTACAACAGTATGAAATGTAGTGGACAAGTGAGGTATTTGTGAAAAGGTTGACTTCTGAGATTTTGGAGCCTGAGTACTTATTTTATATATGGCCATCAACACTTACTTGAATGCTTTGTCCATAGGAAATGCTCAGTAAATACCTCTCCAAGAGGTGATGAAATAGTCCTATAATCAGTGTCTAGAGAAAGATAATTAAAACAGAATGCTGCATTGATTTTCAGTTATCATCTGAAGAGATAACACGTAACAATGTCATCAAAATCGTATGTTGGCATTTGAACTCCATGACAATAGAGTTCTGACTGAAGTAAAACTTAAACAACCTTTTCACATATGGTAAGATCACATCCTTCAAAAATTCTATCTGAAATTGTGTCAGAAATAACAGTGATAAAAAATAGTGAATTATTAGTATTCATAAACATATCTAAATTTGGCTATTTAAGTGTGAACTTACGGCATTTCTTTGAAATCCCACATTTTAATTTTTTTCATTTAGCATTGTAATGACAACATTTTACTTACACAAAGTGTTTCCATCCATTTTGTCCTATAAAGGTATGCATATTTCATTTAAGTCTGATAATTTTAATTTTAGCATTTCAGGTATTGGAAACACTAATTGCCATGTAGTGAAAATCAGGGGTTTTTGGAAATGGTGGTTATTTCTCATAAAATAAGAAGCAGTTATTGTAGGAACATACTAGTCCTTGAGAAGAGGAAGGGGATGGTTACATGTATGGTTTCGGGGCATAGGTATGTGTAACTATTAGATAACATATTTCCAGTTGACAACTTTTGAGTATTTCTATTTAGTCATGAAGCACCTTCAAATACTTGTTCTAAACTCAACTAATAACTTTTCTACTAACTTATTTATTTTTGGCCTTTTCTCTGAGACTGTGGTGCTACTATATCTACTCAGCAGTCTTCAAACCTCCACCTCATCCTCACCTCCTGGTTTATCCTCACCATATCCATCCACCTTAGAAATGAACAACCTCTACTGGTCTCACAGGGGCAGTATCTCTGTTATCAGTCATTTTTTTTATGCTACAAATTTTTATTTGAATACAAGTGTGAAGGAGCAAATGTAGATTTTTCTACTTTATTGGATAAGTTCATTTTTATAAATCAGTTCTTTTGATTACCAACTGTTTCTTCTTATTATGTTTTAAAAATTATATCTGTCATTTTTTTTTCAGTTTCCACTGTTGGTGTTGTTGGCCAGGATTTTATTCTGTTTTGGAAATACTTATATTCTGTTTTGCAAATATAAATAAATATATACATACACACATATATAGTAAACATATATATATAGTAAATATATATATTGAGTTAATAGCTTTCTGGTTATTTTATACCATTAGACTGTAGACAGTCTGAGACTCCAACATAGTTTAATAACATAGGAACGTCAATTTTACCTTCCTGCTTTATACTATCTACCAAATATCTCTGAATTTCTTATCCAAAATTTACAGCCTCCCCAAATATGACTTCCAACCCTATCCAATTGCAGAACCATTGAAATGCAAAGATGAAAGGAAATGGCTTCTTCATCTTTGTTTATCCCATTATCAAATAGAACATAGTTCTTGGGTTATGCTAAGTTCAACACAAGAAACAATTAATATTTATGGAGATGAACTAGCACTTATTTAATGAACAAGGTTAATACATATGTTCTATTATATAATAGTTTCTGAACACTATAGTTGCAGCCAACTTCACATAAAGCTGTTAGAGGAGCGTATAAAAATAAAAACATTACATAGTCTTGAGCTTTAAATTAAATATTTCTACTAAAAATACAACACCTGAAAGTGTACAGAAAAACCAATATTGAAGATGTTCATTAATTTTCCAGATTTTATATACCTATACATACTCCATAAATGATGGAAATAAAATTACTGAATAGTAATTGAGTATCATTTTAGTAAACATATATATCTTGGTACAAAACAATCGCATATAGATATTAATTCCCAGATTAAGGCTTTCCTCTGTCACACAGGGATGAAACACGTACTGTCACTGTTTCTCAAATGCCTGTTACCACGGAGTATCAATAGTGCTTTAGAAGGGCTCAATGAATATATTGATTTTTTATTCTTTTTCCTTTCATTATTTTTTAATAATCTTAATTAAAGAAAGAATTTCAGGGTCTGGTGGTCTGGTTTCAATTCCTTGGCTGCCAGTAGTGTGATCTTAGGGAAGTCATTCAATTTCTCTAAATTCGAATTTCCTCTTCTCTAATGTGGGGATAAGAACAATACCTACCTCATACTTACATTGTAAGGATCAATACAACCATGTATGAAAGAGGCAAGCCAGAAAGAGCTACTCAATTATTGAATAGAGTGTAGTTTTGCCAGTTATTTTCATATTTAATATGACAAAGTACATAAGTCAAAAACGAATGAGACCATGGGCCTTAGAGAGTTTCCTGTCCATCTCTGTCTCCTCCTGCACCCAAGTTCATTTCAGTTTAAAAAATAAGCAGTTATTGAATGTGCATTATGTGCCAAGCAATAGTAGGTATTAGAGATGAAAAGGAAACAGTATTTTCCCACTACTGCACAAAGTCTAGTAGAAGAGAGACACATAAAAGACCAGCATGGTGAAACCTCATCTCTACTAAAAACTACAAAAATTAGCCAGCTGTGGTGGTGGGAGCCTGTAATCTCAACTACTTGGGAGGCTGAGGCAGAAGAATAGCTTGAATCCCGGAGATGGAGGTTGCACTGAGCTGAAATGGTGCCACTGTACTCCAGCCTGGGCATTAGAGGGAAACTCCGTTTCAATAATCATCATCATCCTCATCTCAATAAAGCACATGCTAAAACTGTTTATTGCACAGGGTGTTAAACATGTCAGACAGGTTAGGGTAGCATTTCACTTAGCTTTTGTGATTAGGAATGTTCCAAAAAAATGACAACTGTATTGAGTTGCTGACTAATACTTCCAGTTATCATAGTGAAAACTTGTAGGGTTTTCTACACAGAATATGCAGCAATAACACAGTCATAGAAGTGCAGCTAAGAATTCAATGGTAATGAACCTGCAAGCAGTTAATTGTGTATATATTAACAATATATATAAACCTAGCACATATTAAACACACAATAAATTCTATTCTATCATGTTTAAGCCAGTAGAAAAGGTGTTCAGTCAGTTAAGAGGTGATCATAGTATTTGAGATAAGAGATAAAGGCCTGAGAGTGCAATGATGGATGAAAATATCTGGCACGGGTATCTGGCACTTAGCAGAAATTCCGTTTATGTTGAATAACGTGTAATAGTTATAAAATTAGGTACATAGAAATCTTACATCATAGATTTAAGCATACAATTAGTGTTTCATTCTAGTTAAAGAGTAACTACACAACTGCCCTATAACTAGGCAAAGAAAAGAAAATGATCAACTTTTTTTTCCTCTGTGAGATTGACTGTTTGTGTTGCACTTTGAAGGTTGTGGTCCAACTCTGTTTAAGATAATTAGGCTAAGACTTAAAAGGTGCAGGAAATAGAGACTTAAGAAGAATATTTAAACTTTGTGTGGTACATTTAAGATGTGCACTAGATTAATGGCATTAGCAAAAAAAAACCTTATGCTTATTTGGTTAAACCCTTTCTTTGCTCTTTTTTTAAAAATTGTAAATTGACAATTTATAATTTTATAAAAATTATGGAGTACAAATTAATGTTGTAATTAATGAATACAATGTAGAATAATTCAATAAAATTAGTTTACATATCCATCATCTCAAATACTAACATTTTCTGTGGTGAGCACATTTAACATTTATTTTGAGAAATTTTGAAATGTACAACACTCTATTTTTAACTATATTCACTATCCAGCGCAATAGAACTCAAAAAGAAAAAGAAAAAAAGAAAAGAAACCATATTTCTCCTGTCTAATTGAGATTTGGTACCTTCTGACCATCATCTCCCCATTTCAACCGCCGTCCAGTCTCTGTAATTACTATTCTAATCTCTGCTTCTATGAAATAATTTGTTTTAGATTCCCGTATATATGTGAGAACATGTCATGTTTGTCTTGCTGTGCCTGACTTATTTCACTTAGCATAATGCTCACCAATTCAATCCATATTGTTCCATGTAACAGAATTTCATTCTTTGTAAAGTCTGGCTAGTAATCCATTGTGTATATATACAGCATTTTCTTTATCCATTTATTTGTTGAACACAGGTTGATTTCATAACTTAGCTATTATGAATGGAACTGCAACGAATATAGGCATGTGGACATCTCATCAATTAACTGATTTCTAGCCTTTTGGGTAAATCACCGGAACTGGAACTGCTGGATCATATGGTAATTCTCTTTTTAGATTTTTAAAGATCTTCCATACTGTTTTCTAATTTACATTACCACCAACAATGTACTAGGATTCCCTTTTTCTCACATCCTCTGCAACACTTGTTATGTTTAATCTTTTCTATAGAGCCATTCTGACAAATTGTGAAATGAAAGTGTACTGTATTTTTTATTTGTATTTTTTAATGATTAGCAATATTGAGCATTTTTAAATATATCTGTTGACAAAGTTGCTAACAATAGGAGGCTGCGATAGGAACTACAGCTACTGTGTAGCTGATGTCAAGGGGGAAGTTCCGCAAACACGCCAACAGGGTATTTCCCTCTGTAAATTTCCTGTACCTTCAATTGTGCTGCAGGGAATTGCTCTTTTTAAAACCATATTTATATAAGTACTTCCCATCTTCTGGGTTCCTTTTGCTCTCACTTTTTCCACAAATCAAATTTTGAATAAATTAACTATGTTTATTCATCACATAGGAAAGCATTTGTAATTTAGTCAAAGCATATTGTAACTACTTGCCATTTTAAAGCACCGATAAGAGTGATAAGCAGATAATCTCTGTTCTTTGAATTTTCTTTGCGATTGGATTGGGAAAATTTCCCTCACTGTGAACTTTTAAAGGGCAAAATTTATGTCTAAAGCTTTTGTATGTGTTTCTATCTGGCAACAGTAGATACTCAATAAATATTTGGTAAGTGAATAATTATAAATGAATGAGTAAAATAATATCATAAAGGTACTGAAGATAAGAAAAAGTTCCAAGTAGTAAGATTATGAAAGTTTTGCTAAATAAGTGGCATGCTAGCTGAATTTTGGTGGATAAAGAATTCAGTAGGAAAAGTGGGTGAGCAGAGAATGCCACTCTTGCACAAGCAAAGACATTCAAATGGGTCAAAGATGGCGTAATGTTTAGGTGTCAGTAGCCCAAAGATGAACAAAAGATCCAGAAGAGTAACCTTGTAATGTAGACAGAGATCAATTGTGGTTAGTCTTTAAAAACTATGCAAAAGAGATTGTGCTCTTTTCTCCTGTCAAAGCAGAGCTATGTTTCAAAGAGGAGCAGAGCCAAATGTGTACTATAGCTTGAGCTGACTTTCCTCAGAAACCAGAAAACAGGAGCAATATAGATGGCTGTGCAAATGGAAAATTCTCTAACATGCAACACACACACACCACACACACACATCACTGCATACCACACATCACACCTAACTTACTAAATTTTTTTAAGCAGTTCATTAGTAAATCAATTGGATGGAATAGAACAGAATTCATTGGTTTGAAAACATAAGACAACCAACATTAGTTAAATGACATGCTTTCTATAATGAAGTCAAACTTAATGTTGACTTTCTATAACAAAGTCAACATTAGTAAAATGACACCCTTTCTATAGCAAAGTCAGCTTTTCTATTTTTGTTGTTGTTGTTGTTTTAACATAGGCCAAAATTCTGTGGATGGTGGTGTAACTAAGACTGTCCCATGGCTGGGTTATATAAAATTTTCAATTTCCTTATTGTAATAATGCTACATGGCTGATTGGGAAATATCATTGTTCTCTCCCTGAGAACCATTGCTTTACAGTACTAAAATTAAAAAAAAATGTATTTTAGGGAATATCCAACTTCTCTTTTTATTTGATTACTAAAAAAAAAAAAAAAAAAAAAAAATCTGTATTTCCTGAAAGCACTAGGCAACGTTTTAGGAGCAGTCTCTCTGATCAGAGTGGAACTGGGTATCTCAGTTCACAAAAATAGTTAAGTTTCACTTTCAGGGTCTCTATCCAAACTCATGGATTCCTGAATCAAGTACAGTCATGTTACA
Organism: Piliocolobus tephrosceles; assembly: GCF_002776525.5. Classification (NCBI taxonomy): domain Eukaryota; kingdom Metazoa; phylum Chordata; class Mammalia; order Primates; family Cercopithecidae; genus Piliocolobus; species Piliocolobus tephrosceles. The sequence goes on along the minus strand of NC_045444.1, from coordinate 31,295,368 downwards.
GTAATATTTTTTATCTGAATGGGTAGAACCAAAACTAAAATACCTAGAATAAACATGATATTATCAGTAATTTTGTTTCAAGTGTTATTCTGTATTTCTGAAAATAGGGACTGTGACTTTTTTTCCAAGAGGGGAGAAGACAAAAAAAAAAAAAAAAAAAAAATGTGTATTGGAGCCAAAATCCTTATTTGCTGTGAAAATTGCAAATGTTTGCCTGGAACAAACATGTGAAAATTTGCAATTTGTTGTAGGTGTGGAATTTTGCTATTTTTCACAGTGGAAGGACTGTTCTGTGTAGTTTGTTTTTCCCCTTAGATGTGTGAATACTCCAAGAAATTTTGAGATCTATGCATTTTGATGCCAAAGATGGCAAGGTGAACAATTGCTTTCAACAATAACTCAAAGTTCTGCTATGAAACTCAATGAAATTTTTTTTCAAAGTTCAAATATTATGATAAACAGTAGTCCCAATTTTGTATTAAGCTTTCATCTGACAAAAACCTGTGTATTAATGTAGTATAATTCTTTTATTCAGGAGTATATTGATACATAAAATAACAGATATGGAGAGTAGGTAGTTTAAAAAATCATTCATGCTTTTATGACTTTTAATAAGAGACCTAAAGTCCTGCTGTCTTATACATGCAATTATTATATTTGCAATCTTATATATGCAAAATTAGATTAAGATATCATATAAAATTGAATCAATTTACTAAGTACAAATAACAATGAAAACACCAAGTTACTTAACTGAATAATATCTGAATAATATATTGTTTAAACTTAAAATTGAAGGTATGTAAAGTACTCAGTTTTTTCTTTTTCTTTTCTTTTATTTTTTGACAAGGTTTCACCCTGTTGCCCAGGCTGGAGTGCAGTGGTATAATCTCATCTCACTCTAATCATTGCTACCCAGGCTTAAGTAATCCTCCTACCTGTGCCTCTCAAGAAGCTTGGACCACCGGTGTGTGCCACCATGCTAATTTTTAAATTTTTTGTAATCCCAGAGTTCTGGGATTACAGGTGTGAGCCACTGCACCCAGCCTAAGTATACAGTCTTGAAGCTAGATAAGATTAATTAATTGTTCAGGAAAAAGGAAATAAAATAATTATACTATTGTGAAATATAGTCTTGTGTCACATAATGATGAGGACACATTCTGAGAAGTGCATTGTTAGGCAATTTTGTCCCGTGTGAACATCACAGGGTGTTGTTGTTTTTTTTTTTTTTTTTTTTTTTAGACAGAGTCTCCCTCGGTTGCCCAGGCTGCAGTGCAGTGGCCGGATCTCAGCTCACTGCAAGCTCCGCCTCCCGGGTTCACGCCATATAGGGTGTTGTTTTTATGCTATAATCCTGTACAGCATGTTATGCACTGAATACTATAGGCAACTGTAACACAATGGTAAGTATTCACCTAAACATACGTAAGCATAGGACATAGATTGAGTCAGTGAATGAGTGGTGAGTGAATGCGAAGGCCTGGGACATTACTGTACACTTTATAAATACTGTACATTTAGGCTATGCTTCATTTATTTGAAAAAAAGTAATCACACTATGACCTTACAATGGGTATGGTTTCACTAGATGACAGAAAGCTTTTAGCTGCATTTATAATCTTATGAGACCACCATCATATATGTCGTCTGCTGCTGACTGAAACGTTGTTATGCAGCACACGACTATATATGCTGCTTACCCTTGAACACTGTCAGGGTTAAGAGTGCCAACCACCATGCAGGAAAAAAAATATTCAGGTATAACTTTTGACTCCCCCAAAATATAACTACTAAAGCCTTCTGTTGACTGGAAGCCATACGGATTGATTAACATATATTTTGAAAGTTTTATGTATTCTATACTATATTCTTCCAATAAAGTAAGCTAGAGGAAAGAAAATGTTATTGGAAAATTTTTAAGAAAGAGAGAATATATTCATTAAATAAAAGTGAATTATCATAAAGCCTTTATCATTGTCTTCATGTTGATTAGGCTGAGAAGGAGGAGGAAGAGAAGGGGTTGGTCTTGCTGTCTCAGGGGTGGCACAGGTGGAAAAATCTGCATATAGGTTGGGCACAGTGGTTCACGCCTGTAATCCCAGCATGTTGGGAGGCAGAGGTGGGTGGATCACCTGAGGTCAGAAGTTCTAGACCAGCCTGGCCAAATGGTAAAATCTCGTCTCTATCAAAAATAAAAAAATTAGCCAGGCATGGTGGCAGGAGCCTATAATCCCAGCTACTTGGGAGGCTGAGGCAGGAGAATCGCTTGAACCTGAGAGGCGGAGATCTGCCACTGCACTGCAGCCTGGGCAACAGAGTGAGACTCCATCTCAAAAAAAAAAAAAAAAAAAAAAAAAGAGTTCATGTAAGTGGATCCTTGAAGTCCAAGCCTGTGTTGTTCAAGGGTCAACTGTATTTGGTCTTTAGCCTGGTTTCCTGACATACAGCTCCTAAAAGCCTTGGAATCTCTGAAGTGATTAGGGTCCCTTATAAGCTAAGAGATGACTGGTGGCTGGAAGGTTCTAAATAGTTTCAATGTGGGGACTGATCACAGGAAAGACAAAGGCATATTTAGAGTTTTGGGACTTCCAGCCGCACCCTCTAACCTCCAGGGAAGGGAGATGGGCTGAAGGTTGAGTTAACCACCAAGGGTCAGTGATGTAATCAGTTGTGCTTATGTAGTAAAGCTTACACAAAAACTCAAAAGAACTGAGTCCAGACAACTTCTGGATCGATAAACATGTAGGGGTTCCTGGAGAGTGGTGCACAAGAGAGGAGATCCCATGCCCCTTCTTCCATGCCTTGCCCTGTGTAACTCTTCCATCTGGCTGCTCATCTGTATCCTTTTTAATATCCTTCTTAATAAAAAGGTAAATGTAAGTAACGTATTTCTCTGAGTTCTGTGAGCTGCTCTAGCAAATTAATCAAACCCAAGGAGTAGGCTGTGGGAACCTGTATTTACATCTGGTTAATGAGAAGCACAGTTCACAACATGGGGCTTGCAATTCGCATGTGAATTAGAGGGCAGTTTTCTGGGACTGAGTCCTCAGCCCCTGAGATCTGATGCTATCTTCAGGCAGATAGTGTCAGAATTGTGAACACCTTGCTGGTGTCTATTGGAGAATCAGTTACATAATATCTTGGTGGGGAAAATCCTCACTCATTTCTTGGTGATCAGCGGTCACAGAAGTATTGAGTGGTAAATAGAGAGTAGGAAGACCTGTTTGCTTTTTCTATATTCTTGTGGTAATACTCTATTTCTTTCTGGTCAATGTGATACTGTAACTGCCATGTTCCTTCTGTTTATGGTCTTTTCTGAAAAGCATAAAATATGTGGATTATCTTTGCAGTCCTTCCTTAGGTGATACCTGCCCTGATTAGCTACTACGAAGGAATGCTGATTGCCTTATCCTGGTCCTGCTTCTTTTTATTGAGACGTTGTCTCCCTCTCATTCTGTCGCCCAGGCTGGAGTGCAGTGGTGTGATCTCAGCTCACTGCAGCCTCCGCCTCCTGGGCAAGTGATTCTCCTATCTCAGCCTTCTGAGTAACTGGGATTATAGGCATGCACCACTATGCCCAGCTAATTTTTTTTTTTTTTTTTTTTGTATTTTTTAATAGAGACAGGGTTTCACCACGTTGGCCAGCTTGGTCTCTTACCTCAAGTGATGTGTCCACTTCAGCCTCCCAAAATATTAGGATGACAGGCGTGAGCCACCATGCATGACCCCCTTCCCTCTTTCCCATGCAATTTTCTGTCCAATTTCTCACACCCTCAGAGATACCTTTCCTTTTAAGCTCTAAAATCATAATTAGCTTCTTTCATTAAGTAACCTGTGTTTCAACAGATTTCCAAGACCACTCTCTTTTTTTCTCCCCCAGGTAAGTTGTGCCTGTTAGAGTTCTTCCAAAGGACATGTAGGACAATATACTTCTTTGGATTAATGAAATTTTATAATATGTATAAAGCAAGCCTAGATGTTTTGTTTTAAACATATCCAATTAATCTACTCAATTAAAGTATGTTTTAATTAACAATATAGTATGTGTATAAGATTCTAAAAGGCTACCTTATCATTTGAATTAGTGCATAGGTTGCCGTTCACTTTTCAAGTATCAAAATCACTGGAATCTGAAAAAAATTTGCAGACTATTTCTGCATCTCTCCAATCTTTCTTGGAATATTGCATAAAGCTATTTTTGGTTTGTGTTCATTTCAGTAAGATTCAGTAACTTCAAAGCTTTTCTTAATATCATATAACCTTTAGACGGGTACCTGGTTTTCTTCATGCATTTCTGAAACTTGGAATACATATTTATCTTTCCATAAGACTAAGGAGAAAATCCACTACTAAATGATTCTTGCCATATGCACATAGGGTAAAAAAAATGGTGGAGAAATGATCAAGGGAAATCATCTATTCAGAAGTATGCTATAGTTTAATTCCCCTTAAAATAGTAGTTTCTTTGAAAATAATAATTGAAAATATTTTTGTAAAAATCAATTTTAAGAGAATACTTATGAAGCTAAACATCACTTATAATAAAATGATTTACAATTGATATATGCATGAAAATAGTCTTCCCCTTAGAAAGAAACAAAAATCACAATTGTAAGGCTTATTGCTATATTTTTCATTGTGGAGAATGCCTCTTGAAGTTAAATTCTTTAGTGAATTTCATTTACAGATCACCCTTCCAGCTCAGCTTTCTACTCACCAATAAGCACTGAGGAATGTCTCCTTTCTATGTCCTGACCATATTGCTACCCTCTTTTCTTATCTGCCCAATTAGCTTTAGAGGCCTTAGCTACCACAAGCCTAACTACCTTGGAGCTCCTAGATGAAAGTTTCTTGTCCTAGGCTATTCTATTCATCAGAAATCTAGCAAAACTTAGGTTTGAATAGTTTCCCATGAAACACCTCCCACTCAACTGATTTGTGGTTCCTAATGAACCATAAGCTGATGGACAATTACTCATTTGACTGAGCCCCATGGAACATTTAAAGGATACTAGGGATCTCACAAAGCTACATATGTGACTTCCATTTAAGTTTAGATACAAGCTTTTTGACAAGAGCAAGAAATATAACAAGACTTTAAATGGAATTACCGTGAAAGAGCAACTTTGACTTGAAATCTCAAGTTCTCTGCGATTGGTGTTCAGATAAACCAAAAAATAATAAGGGTAACAATTTCTAACATTTAGAAAAGCAACTTTGGGTTACAGTAAATGGAAACTTTCCAGTTTAAAACATCCACCATGTTGTATTATAACTAGGAAGAGACTGCATTTTCTACATCCTTAATCAACACGATTTTTTTCTATATTTGCAAAAGTTTGGACTTATGTTTTACTTAAACTAAACATCCAGAAATAAAATACAGTGGATTTTTTTTTTGTTAAAACAAAACAGAATAAGAATATATATGGCTAAATTTGTGATTTGTTTAAAAAGTGCCATTTAGGCTCAATAGGCATAGCTAGGTGCACTTTGTGGTGAGTACTTCTTAAAAACTTCTGTACAATACATTTCCAGATGATGATCAGATGATCAGAAATCCTAAAACAAGAGGATGCATGTTTTGTAATTGAAGACATCACTTGAAAGAATGTATTCCCTAATGAGCATCATCTGACTCAGCATCTACAGTTAGCATACGAAGGACAAAGATGCACATACAGCAAAACCAGAAACAGCACTTTTTAAATATATAGTGGACACCCTTAGAGCATCCCCTTTCATCCAAGGCTGGCCATAGGAAGAGTTTGTAGGTGCAACCACACACTGAGGTCTTCAAACCGGTGTTTGGCCTCGCCAGCTGAGAATAAGCACTGTTTTGTTGTTAAGTTTTGTTTTCTTTTATATAGTTTTGAGGATGAGGAAACTACTATTATTTAAGGCTATGTGGCCTGTTAATTTAGGCTTATTGCCAGTGAATTTACTAATTAGAACAATGTCCATACTGATGGATACATTGAGAAACATAAAGCTTACTTTAGGAAGATTTCTCTCACCCCCACCCTCTGCCACAATTAAATGCCAATAGTAACAGTGCATGTCACAGACAGAACCAGCTTTACAAAATATAGCAGAGAATAAAAAGAAGAAAGAAAGTGGGGACTGAGACAATGAAAAATGGCACTATTATTTTATTCCAATTCAGATTCTGATTTTCACATGTAACAGGCCTTAATCTGTGGAATAAAATCTATGGTACACAAACGTAATACATGATACACATATTCTGTTTTAGGACACAGAGAAGCAGCTTAATTATTTAGAAGAAACTTTGAAGGGAGAATAAAGAGATGTCCAAAATCTCATTGACTAACCTTTCCCAAATTCTTATTTTAAAATTTCTATCAGGTATAATGGGGCTGCCTTAGTGAACAATTATAACATACAGAGTTGTAATACATTTTACCTACATATTGAATTTACTCTGGCTGTTTTTTCTAAACATTGTAATAATCCATTTCCACTATGAGATTGTGCCAATTTTCCCTAAATATTGCTTTTAATTTTGAAATTTCCCGTCTTGGAGATATTCTCTTAGAATTTTCTCAATACTCCCTATCTCAAAAAGTTATGATAACAAATGATATGATGAAATAATTATATTGATATTACTGATCATTAAAACAGATCTATTTTCATACCAGCTTGTGTGAGATTGATTCAAGCCCCCTTTTTCTTATCTATTTCTGATGAATGAACAAACTGCATAATTCTATAAGAGCTATAGTGTAAGCATTAGCACTATGTACCATAATCAGTGTCCAGAAGGCTTCTTATGTCATAAAAAAATGGTGCTTGCACTATTTTAATGGGGCAATTGGAAGAAGTTAATATAATAAATTACAAATTGGAGGCAGTTATTAGAGTAAAGTTCATTCTTGTTAACACACTATGAAACAAAAAAAAATGGTCTATCATTTGTTGAATTGAGAAAATTGTTTGAACTATGAATAAGCTTATTTATCTATGTGAATTTGTCTGTGCCTTGGATTTTTTTTTCTTTTGGGTTTTATTTGAGGAAGAATGTATTTTTTGCTAGACTTGGTAATACTAACTTGACTATCTTCTGTCATGAAAATGATTCAATGTTTAATGGAATTATAAGAACTTTTCATTCCTTTCCAGATAAAACATGGTTAAACCTTTGCAATTTCATATAGATCAATTAACTTCTAGGTAGTATGGTTTTCTGTTCAGAGAGAAGAATTGGATAATGAGCAAAATGAGAACTGGCTGACAACTATTTGGAGTTGTAGTACCTTGTAGCATCATGGCTACACAGTTTTCTTCAAAGGTAATAGACAACATTGTTCACTTGATCAAAATTCTTTTATTTTCTTTTGACACATGTATATTGTATAGCTTGTAGTAGAAGACGACTCATAAAATTAAGTCAGATAAAAAAGAATCTTATGAAAATTATTCACTTATCATGTCCTTAAAATGCCAAAGTTGTGATATCAATAAGTATGTCTAGACACATTTTAAAAAGCATTTCAGCCATGGAGAAGCATAACACAATTTTGGTTTAAAAATATGACAATAATTTAGACCCTTCCATTTTATGTAGAAACACATTGTTTCCCTTTAATAGCACTTTAATGATATCTTATACTATTAATATAAAAAAAGAGATTTTGTACTTGGAAATTGGAAAACATTTAATATGCAAGAAGAAAATTATATTCAAAAATAGACCTCTGAATGTGAATCTCCATAAGCTAGCCACTTAACATGATATAAATATTTGGGGTTTCTGCCTTGTGTCAAGTCAAGGTGTCCAGGGAATCAACCAATCAAAACAGAAACAATAACACAGATTTAAGTCCCTGTATTACATTATGCTCATTCAGTGAAAAAAAAAAAAAACAAAAAAAGTCACTCATTAAAAAACACAAAGGCTCTATTTGTATATTCAAAGATGATTTTTTACTAATTCAACTTTGAAAGTTTATTAGTATTAACAAGAATTTGCTTTAAGAAACTGTTTCTGGCTGGGCCCAGTAGCTCACTCCCAGCACTTTGGGAGATTGAGGTGGGCAGATGACCTGAAGTTAGTGGCTCAAGACCGGCCTGGCCAACATGATGAAATCCTATCTCTACTAAAAAGATAAAAATTACCCAGGCATGGTGGCTCGCCTGTGATTCCTGCTGTTTGAGTGTCTAAGGCAGGAGAATTGCTTGAACTCGGGAGGTGGGGGTTGCAGTCAGCCAAGATCACACCACTGCACTCCAGCCTGGGTGACAAAGCAAGACTCTGCCTCAAAACAAAACAAAATTATTTCTTTCCCAGGCTCTAGCAATCCTCCCACCTCAGCCTCCCAAGTAGCAGGGACCACAGGCACATGTCACCATCCATGCCTAGCTAATTCCCAATAAGAAAGGCTCAAGTAAGCCGAATCTGATCTGGACTCAGTCATGATGACACCTCTGGGGCCAAAGTGTCCTTCAGTTTGGTTCTGATGAAAAAGACCCAGTGAAGAAGCACAAATGTGGAAAAGCCAAGGAGAAACGCGGGAGGCCCCTATTCCTGGCTGTGTCCTTTTCTGTATCAGCCTATCTTTTTCAATGCTGAAACAGTGTCTTAAGTCTTCCATGTGGCACCAGGAATAAAACTGTACTCTTAAGAAAGAAGATTAAACAACAAGTATATAGCATACAAAAAGCTCTTTGCAGCCATTATATATTTTAATAATAATAACAATATTTGAGGAATATTAGTATCCACATTATAAAATGAATACATTGAAGCCAAAAGGGATGATTTATTTTGTCCAGCCTCTTACAGAGATTAAGTGGTGATGCTGAGATTTCAGTTCAAATCCTGTGACTCCAAATTTACAGTTCTCTACTGTTGCAATGTCTCTCTAATTAGTCCATTCAGATGAGAAGGGAAAACATTGATAGAGATTTAAGTAGTGATTACTAAAATTACCTGGGAACTTCAAAATACTAATAAAGATTTCTCAACTCCAGCTTTAGCTACTATGTTTGAAAAGATCTAGGGTTTTGTAAGGTGTCTATATGTTTTTAAAGATTTTTCTAAGTAATGCTGCTGCTCAGCCAGATTTGCGAACTTCTTTACAGTATTGAGACAGCTTTAAAGAATTTGCAAGAATATTTGCATTTTTCGAAGAAGAAAATAAATCTTTTAAAAGAAGCATTTCTACTCAGAAGTTTTGCATTATGTAGATGGTTTGAGAAGGCATTTTGAGGAGGGGGGACATGTCCTGGCACGTCTAAAATCATGACGTAAAAAGAAATACTCTCTCAAAACTGTACTCCTACTTACATCGCACCTGCATGGACGCTGATTTGAAAAATAAGTCAGTAGACTGCTTATCATTTCTGGTAGAACACAGTCTAGAGAAAACACTATTTGAGGTGTTAGCTTCATCTCTGTTAGCTGCCTGGACTTGGGAAAAAATATTTAGCCTTCTCCGGTCTTATTTTGTTTATTCATTAAAAGCAGATATTCATATGTATCTCATGGGGTTATCCCAAGGACAAAACAAGCTGTTGTGCAGTGTTTGGTCTAGTAGATATGCAACTAGCATTCATTTTAAAAGGATGTAGTCTTTGAGCAGTAACTGTTTGAACCACAGTGACTTTCTATTTGTCAATGTATCTTACCTTATGTTTTATTTTTCTTAGAAGATGCTGTGAAAAATAATTTTCTGTGAACAAATTTGTTTAGCCAATATAGAATAACTCTTTCTCATTGAGATATTCATAATAAATAAGTGAAAAATATTGAAGGTTTTCATGAAAAAGTGAGTTTAAATCATAATTTCTATAAATATATGTAGCTATGGAGACCTTTTCCTTATGGGACACCTATTAATATCATGGAAATGATATCCAAAAGAAAACGCAAAACTTTGGGAAAAGATTCTCCTTTTATTACAAATGTCTTCACAACACATACAATTTTGCACTTCGGCAAACTGAGAGAGTGTAAATGAAACTTCAGAGTGTAGAATTTAATTATAAGTAGGTATTATTCTCACATTGTAATAGAATAGCAGAAGTGAAATCTATCAAAAACACGAGATCCTGTGTACAGCTGATTTTTTCCTGTTTATTTGTAAGTGTAAAATGTATGTATGTATGTTTGTATGAGTATGTCTTTGTGTGTGAGTTTGTTTGTATGTGTGTGTAGAATCAGGAATTTTTTTTGTAATTACTGTATCAATTTGTGAATGATGTATGAAATGTAATTCCCTATTCAATAAAAAATGATTTATAATCAGTGCTATGCTGTTATACTCTTTAGCTTATATGATGAATCTAGACTTACTACTCTTAGAAAGCCTATGAATGTAAATATCAAATCTAAGAACAAATTTAAAATAACATACTTTAAACGCTTTTCTATTAACCCACATTCTCTCCTACTCTTCAAAATTCACCTCCACTGGCTGATATTTTCTCAGACAACCAGTTTATTTACAAAAATCCAAAGAACTGAAAATTATGTTGTAAATACACAAAGCTGTATTTAGGTTCTTTCAACATTTGAGGCAAAGCAACAAGAGATTTGACTTCCTCCAAGACCAACTTAGGGTCACTGTTTGTTTGTTTTCCTTTACATGGGCACTCCAGCCTTCCTTAACATCTAATTTGCTTTCAATCAGTGGGTATTTAAGCTTCAGGAGGAATCCAGCCAAAATAAGCCATCCTTCTGCCAGGCCCAAAGTCTCCTTTCCTCCTACTCTCTCCGGGTTTCCTCTTATAACTTACCCTTCACTTAGTTCCATGGAACTTGCCTGGGCTTTCTGAGGGACAATTAATTTTAAGGAGTTATTTGTATATTTCAAACAAAGTGGCAGAATCTATTCCTGGAGAAGGTAATAGGCAGAAAAACAAAAAAATCAACATGAAGTCAAGCCCCTCTTCTTACCTTGGCCTTGTTCATAATGACTTTCTCCTGATTCACTGATTCTGAAAATGTGGGTTGCTAGGGATAACCTCTTGACTATGCTTGTCTCTCTCTCTCTCTTTCTCTCTCTCTCTCTCTCTGTCTCTGTCTCACACTCTCTCTCACCATATATAATACACACACACACACACAAATAATACATATATATATATCTAAAATAAATGAATTATATACATTATATATAAAACGAATGATATATATACATATATATAATGCTCATAATAAAGAGGTGGTCAAGTTCATAGTGCAAGAATATTATTTCACATAGTAGATTCAGGCTTGTCTAAGGCTGTGGAAGGCAAGTGCATCTACCATTTAAGGATACACTGCTCTACGCTCCTTCCTTTTTTCTCATTTTCCAAGCAATATGTCCAGATTTATCCACACCCCCATTGGTCTCCAAAACTCAAGTCCTGTACTTTCTCTTTTCTGAACACAAACTTGAACAAAAAAGGTCTGTAACACATGCAGTCTGTTAAACAACACTGCAGGGACTTTAGCTCACTTGACTTGAAGCATCTACCTGAAGGTACCTTGGTTTTACTTTCTGATTTCTCCCCTTGGGCACTCCTTTCACTTAACAGGCATCCAACTCACCCATAGCAATCATGAACTACAGAATTTAGGAGTGAGAAACCTTCCCTAAACATACATCCAAAAATGATTTTTTCTCATATCAAGAGCCCTTTAAAATTCTTTTTTAAAATAACACTTTGAAAAAAATAACATCTGTTTAAATCCTTTTATCATGATTTAAACACATTTTCAGTTATCACATTTTTTCTTTTTTTTTTCTTTTTTTTTTTTTTAAGTTCTTTTTATACCTGTTACCATGGACACAATGTTGCTTGCCTCAGAGTCTAATTAAAATGGTTCCTTGCTCAGCCAGGGATTTAGAGAAGAATCACGTGTTGGGGGAGTGGCATCAAAATCTGAGGAAACTACTGTTTAGGTTCTCTTGATAAAAATGTTTCTCCTCTACTAAAATCTTCTTTCCATTTTACAAAAAAAAAGTGTTTTGACCAATAAATTTCTAAAAAGACCCAACACATACTGTTTAGAAGATCAAGCCCCAGATTTTAATCCCATATGCCTCTGGTCTTTGGGTAGGTTTCCATGGGTTATAAAGCAAGGATTTGGTATCTGTATACCAAATATACAGAGGGAGGAGGGGAGAGAGGAAATATACACAGTGGAGGGGAGGAAGGAAATTTCCTTCTTGCTAAAATATTGAATATGTGATAGTGGGTGCAAAGTAGAATTTTAAAAATATATTCACAAAGAAATTCTCTATGTTGCAATCCATCTTCCTGTAAAATCATGCTTTTTCTCTTTTTATACAGTTGATTTCTTCGTTTTAGACTAAATCTCTTTCTTATTTTTGTTAAGAGAAAAATCAAACATTTTAAGTGGTCACAAGCTTTGCTTAAACTTAATTGTGATAATGGCTTTGTGTAATACATCATCATGCAAGCATGCATTTAAAATGAGATAAGTCAGAAATAATTTCTTTTTTTCCCCCTTCAGTTATAGTGCACACCATTGACAATGTTGACTACTAGGCTGATCAGAATAGATTATGATAATGGAGAAAGTTTCCATGGTTTTCTAGCAAGAGTATAAGCACAGTACTTAAAATCTCCAGGAGTAGAGAGACTTCACTATTTCATTTATTTTCCAAAACCCATTCACTTTTGTGATTTTAAAAAATTATATACGATCTTAGTATAGTTCTCATATCATCCAGCTTCTTTTAGAGAGAGTTGAAAGGTGTTCCAATGATTATTTAATATGAGCTCCTAATAGTTTGAGCCTGGGAGGTCGAGGAGGCAGTGAGCCAAGATAGTGTCACTGCACTCCAGCCTGGGTAGCAGAGTGAGACCCTGACTCTAATAACAACAATAATAATAATAATATGAGCCCCTATCCCTTGAAACCTATCATGAGTTTACCATAAGCTTTACCTGATGGTGCATTTAGATGATTTTATGTTGTGTGGTTATTAAATAAACCACATAGAAATGAAATTCTATTGAGCATCAATGCAGTAATAAGTAGTGGCCCAAGCAGCATCCAGCTAGTGAGAAGCTGAGCAGATACTGTGGCAAGACATGAGAATTCAAGCATAATCTGAGCTAGTTGCTAATAAACTACAAGACAATTTGTTGAACCACCACACACCCTCTCTAATACAAAAGGGTGGGCCCATGGTCTCGAATTTTCTTCCACTTCTGACATTCTGCTGTTTGATTTTCTAGCAACATCTAAATCAGCACCTCTCAAACTACCAATGACTTAGAGTAGCAATTAAGGATTGCATTTCCCTGAAGCATACTCTTACTCATGGATTGGGAGAATTCATTATGTGAGAGTGCAGAAGGAAATTTTCTGGTAGACAAAACAGACTCTCCATGCATTTTATGATGAACTATGGAATTTTACAAAACTTGTTTGATTATGGTAGGTGGTTTTGGGTTTTAACCACAAATCCCCAAATGTCCAATTTCTTTGTCGTTAAGGTAACTGTAAGACGTTAGTTGGTAAATATTGTTTGGTTAACTTCATTTGAGTTGTTTATCTCATTCATATTTCACATTGAAACTGGTGGTTTTTCATTAAAACACATTGCCTAGGTTTTTAGACAGATCATCTACTGCTGCTGAAAACAAGAAACTTAGTAATTTATTATGTTTTTCCCAAGCAGTGAAAACTGCAGTTTTTACATGGAGCCTATAGGAAGAAAGCGGGGAACAAAAATAAAATTTACTTCTCATTTAACCCCTAAATTGTTTCTCCTTTGACCATTCTGCTGTTTCATCAAACAATATACTAACGCCTGAATGAAGAATTCCTGGTCTCTCCCACACATAGTTTATAACCCACAGAAGCAGGAAAGGTCCTTGGAAGGATGCCAAATGACTCTGGCTTGACTAAGGGACAACAAAGGCAAATATTTCCAGAAAATCAAATTTGACCTTACCCTTGGTACTTTGGGAATCAAATTTAAAATGTGAACGGAATTCAATTCACTTATATCTATAGCTATTCTTGCATGGTTAAGAAGGATATAGGAATAAGGAAAAGTAATGGATTACCTGTATTGTCTTGTTTATACTAAATATATACTTCCTTTTTATTAAATTAATCACTTTGGTGTGTTTAAGTTTCACATTTAAATTAAGATGAATTCCAAAGTTTGAAAATTAAATTTAACACAGTTCCAAAGCAAAAGGCCACACTGATTCGAAAAGGTGCTGTAATTCACTTAGGGATGCTCCTAATCTAAATAGTATTCATTCATTGAAGAAGTATTTAGTAAGCTTCTTCTATGTGCCGGTGCTGTACTAAGTGATTTAGATACAGGGAGGAGCAAAAGACAGAAGGATTATTCTGTTATGGAGTTTGTATTCTACTGAGAGAGGCAGGTGATCAACAACAACCACAACCACAAATATGCAATTTCAGAGAAAAATAACATTCAGATTAATTTGACAAAGCTCTATTTCTTTAGACTGGAAGTTGTGAAGATAAAATTTAAGATGACAATGGAATGACAAAGGGAAGCACAGTATATGAAAGTCTGAGAGGGAGAATTTCCAGAGAAGGCCTTCAAGACTGTGGTCAGGAGTTTGAATTTCACTTTAAGAAGGGAGAAGCTTCTGGAGTATTTCAGGCAGTGGAGTGACATACATGATCAGATTTATACTGGCTAACTCCGACTCATCAGTCAGATCTCGGTCCCAAATATCACTTCCTCCAGGAAGCATTCTTTAGTCAACTGGGATCCTTTGTTAGATTCCTTCATAACACTGAGATACTTCCCTCAATTGCATTTAGCAGATTTCAACATTTACTTTCTTTGTCTGCTGGTTTTATTAAATCTCTCTTCTCTGCTGGACTCTGAGCTTCATGAAGTTGGGAACTTTGCTATTGTTTGTCTTGGATACCCCTGTTTCTAGCACAACATATCAAAAAAATTCTTTTGAGTATATGCAAAAACAAATGATCTATAAATTAATAAATGAGTAAAATATTACATGTAAGAATGGAAAAATTTAAAAGTCTAGGAATTACAAATACTAAATATTTGACAGACATTGCAGAAGACAAAAAAGTTAGATAAACTCACTTCTTCTCTAATCCACCTAACTTAGGAAGAAGGAGAGTCTCAGAATGAAAGTCAAATCAGCCTTGTCCTGAAGCCAAGGGCACAGACATAGATGGATTGATATTCTGACTTTTATTTCTGTTCTTTGCTGATGACCAGATTTATCATACAATAATTATTATAGAACATATGTTTAACTGCAAAAATATGTCTCATGTCTGCCTGGAATAATTTTACTCTTTGCTTGGATTAAAGGTTTTCTCTGATATTTCCCAGTGGATTCAGAGAATATTGGCAAACATATTATCCTTGCTTTTGCTTTCTTCCCAGCTGATGAGTCCATATTCTCCAGGAGCACGTCTGCCCATTTTTTTTCCCTTCTTTTCAAAGGTGTTGAATATCCACTCATTTAGTGGACAAAAATATCTGTTCTTAGTTTCATTCATAACTAGAAAAAAAGACTTTAACAAGACTAAAATACAGAAACAAAAGCCCCTGTAGCAAGAGAGAATATTATAAGAACCAGAATTCATAGTTGCAGCATAGAGGTGGAGAGAAAGGTTATCTTCAGATGTGACCGGTATTAGTCCTGTAGATAATATAAGAGATTTTAGTCTGTAAACTAAGAAAAATGGACTATTGAAGGGCAAGAAAATAGGAGAGGTAATGGCATTGTCAAGTATTTATTTTTAAATTGCAACTCTGGATTCCTGTGAAAGTGATGGCAGACAGAACAACAGGTGAGTACCCAATGGCCAAGGTAAGAGATGATGGCACCTTTGACTAGAAAAGTCCCAGTGATGAAAAATAAAGGTGAATACATTAAGGAGATATTAAAGAGATAAAAGCTACTGTTCTTAGTAATATGTTGGGCAGGAGTAAGGGCAGTGTCAAGGTTAACTCCTAGATTGCTTCTGGATCAAATTAGATGGTGGTGTCATTGACTGAGAAAAGGACACTGGGAGGAAAACAAGTTTGAGTTTGTTTTTGTACATAATAAAATTGAGCTCTTTCTGGGACTCAGTTGAAAATTTAAAATAGACAATAAGATATAAGAATCAAGAACTCAGATGTGAGTAATAGAAATGCACATTTGAAAGTCATGAACTTATGAGTGATAATTGAACTATGTTCAATAAAATTTCCCAGGAAAAAGAATACGGTGAGAAGAGGGCCTGGCATTGAGCCTTGAGGAACTTCAGAAAGAAAAAAGATAAGACTAAGAAGGACACCCAAAAGAAGGTAAACTTCCGTCTTATGTGTTATTATACAGGCAAGGGGAAGAGAGTGAGACAGTTTTGATATAGTTTTCAAATTTTATTTATTTTTTAGTCAGTATATACTAAGCACTGTATTATGATATTACTATAGGTTCTAGAGATTCAACGAAAAGTAAAGCATAATATGTGACAACACAACCTTGATAAAAATCTAAGCAGTTCTCCTAGTACAATCAAGTTTAAAAACAGGAAAGTTAACATCAATGTAATCAAATAAAATATTCATTACATTTTTTATCCTCAGATATGTTTCTTTTCACATGACTTCTCTATTTTCTTATGAGAATGCATTATTTGACCAGGAAAGAGAAGACTGTAGTTTAAGAAAACATTATACTACTCTGACCTTTTCGATATTCTATTTTTTGATTGGCTAGATTGGAATATCTTATCATGTCCATCCAAGTAAGGGCAAGACTGTAAACACTATCAACTTGACTAGTCAGCCAATCAAATTATAGGGTGTTGTAAAGGTCAAAGCAATACAAAGTGCTATGATAATTTACATAACATATGTGCAGCATTACAAGTCCAATATTTCCTTCAGACAAGGATTGAACAAGAACATAAAGGCCTGTGACTGTTTTCTCCTGACAATAGTAGTAGAAGTGGAAAAATTTCTTTTGGCAAAATTTTTCATTGAGATTTCTAGAAATTGCTACTGAAGTTAAAAAGTACGTGTGTGTGTGTGTGTTTATGTATGTATATCTATGTATATATTAGTAGCATAGCTGACTCCAGGTATCCTGACTTACAGACTTATTTATTCCTTGCCTCTGTCACTTTCTTGGAACTTGTCTAAAAACTTCCTACATGTGTATATAAAAATGCACATGTGTATTATATATGTAAGTGTGTGTATATATTATATATACACATACATATATTATGTATATTCATCAGCTATTAGAATTATATTATGTATACACATACATATATTATATATATTCATTAGTTATTAATTGAAGTGGACTCAAGGCAAGAGAAAGGATGTAAGAAGTTCATAGAGAAGTTCCAGGAAAATGAAAAGAGAGCCAAGGAATAAATCAGTCTGTAAGTCAGGAAACCTAGAGTCTGCTATGTTACTAAATACTTATAAGACTTAGAAAGGTTATCTGATTTCTTGAACCTTATTTTCTTATTCTTTGAAGCAAGAAATATCTTCATAATTATTGATTTCAATAATAGTAGGTGAAATGATTTTGTTAAGCATTCAACAGTGAGTATGAAATTATCCCTGCCTTCAAAGTACATGCAATCCTATGGGACAAAATATAAGAAAATAGACACTACTGAGATTAGTTTATGTAGTGAACATCTTACCATAGATGGCCCCTACCCTTGTGGAATGATCTACATTTATATAGCTGATGATACAAGGTATCTGAAAATTTTCATAATCTTAATGATTGTGGGCCATTAAGTTCTAGATCAGAGAAATAGTTCAAGATGCAACAATGAGACAATAAGAGGCCCTACATATTAGTGATAGAAATGGCATGATTCATTCACATTAAAATTTTTTTGAATTAGTCACTAAAACCTTCCTACCACTATAGGAAAATAGTGGCTGCTACTCTTCCATTCCTCTGTCACTAACATATTCTAGGCATAATGTGATCTGCTGTGGGTTTTTTTCTTTCTTTCCAATGACACTATTGATGTTGAAATAAACATATATTAAAATGTTAAGAAGGCAGGGAATGGCAGTGGATTGAGTATGATTTTTAAGGACTTGTGCTTTCTAGGTCAATCACAGAAATATCAAAGACTAAAAATTCAAAAGTAAAAAGTAACTTCTAATATAGTAAGTAATGCTAATACTAAGTTAAGGTTTGGAAGAATAATACATTTTCTTTGAAAAGTTGCTTTACTTTATGTACTCACAATTTCTCAAGCCAAGTAAAGAGTGAACATATAGAGCAATAAATGAGAGTATCCAACTGGCTCTTTTTAACCAAACAAAATTATAGAAAAAAGACATTTCAAATTAAACGCTTATTTCCAATTACTGAAAATGACTAGCTGGTAAACAATGAATACTTTACAAATGTTTAATACACATAAAACAAAATAGATTCGTGAGAGCATATTCAGAATCTCTTCTTTGTCTTTTTGTTTTGTAGTAAATATTTTATATATTGAAAGTCGGTAAGTAAATATGATCATTTTAAAGTCAGTGATTGTTGCTCATGCAATATCTAATCTACTGTGCTAGAGAAAAATCTTGGTATCTCTATCTATACAACTGAAATCTTTTCTTTAAAAAATGGTAGTAAATATCCAGAAGTTCTAAAATATAAAAATTAAAGTCATTGAAACAAAGGAAGTTTACCTACAGTGATATCTATCCATCTATATATGTATATATCTATATCTATATATGTGTATATCTCTATCTATCTATCTATCTATCTATCTATCTATCTATCTATCTGTCTGTCTGTCTGTCTATAGAGAGAAATGCATTTAAAAGAGAGTGAAAAATAATCTCCAGGGAATGAATTTTTAAGAATTGCTTGGCCTAAAAGTATTCTGTGATGTGATAAAATAAAACATCCTTGACTCACCCAGTTAATAAAGAATTTAAATAACCAATGTAAAAATGACTAACACACTAAATACTTTTTAAAATACTGAGGACCTTTGAAATGATTCACTAGTGCAATTATCTTATTTACAGATGAATATAACGAAACAGAGACAGCTATATGACTTGTTCAAAGTCACACATCTAACTAGTTGCAGAGCTCAAAATATTCTCAAACCTTCACATCTCACTCAAGATAAAAACATGTTTACAGTGGCCTCCAATGCGGTGCCAGTCAGGGCTGTAGCAGGAAACCAATGGTGCACCAGGAATTTAACTAAGGATCATTTAATAATGGATCTACTAACAGAGGTGTGGATAGTGTTAAAGAAGCCAATGATGGAAGGAAAGCATCTTGGGAATAACAATAATGAGAAGCTACTGTGCCTGCTAGATGTGAAGAGGAAAAAAATAATGAAACTTGTTGCTAGAGTTTGTAGAGAGCTTGGGGCCATTGGTGAAGGACCATCTGACAGAAGAGGCAACTGGAACACAATCACTGATAGAATCAAGGCAAAGCAGGGAAGAAGCAGAGGTGGGGTTGAGAATATTCTTCCCTTCTTTCTCTCTTCCTTCCTTCCTTCCTTCCTTCCTTCCTTCCTTCCTTCCTTCCTTCCTTCCTTCCTTC
>NC_045444.1:31230330-31275786 GCF_002776525.5 Piliocolobus tephrosceles | reverse complement strand
TTCTTTCTTTCTTTCTTTCTTTCTTTCTTTCTTTCTTTCTTTCTTTCATCTCTTATGGTGCCTTCATTTGGGAAACTCAAATCAAGGTTATGGGAGCCTACATAATGCAGTCCATAGACATCAACCTCCTGAGGCTCAGAACACTGCAGAGAAAGCTGGAAAATGATCTGGAATGGGTGAATGGCACATGGCTCATCAGCTTAGCAATTCTGATGCCAAACATTATGTTTTGTCATTTTACAATCCATTAAAACCTATAAAGAAAAACTCCAGTGCCATCTCTGACCAAACTGCTCTCCATCTCACCGACAAATGTTGTTACCACTTCAGAGAAAAATTGGAAGTTATCAGATGTAATAGACTATTTCTAAACTTTCTAACACTGCAACTTTAAGAGTTACCCTCATTTACACTTAATTTTTTCTTGCTTTCCTTACCAGAGTATTCCCATTGCTTGTGCTATAGATGCTAGCTCTACTATTAGTTTGGTGCAAAAGTAACTGAGGTTTTTGCCATTACTTTTAATACTTTACTGCCCTCTCCTTCTCACTCACTCTCTATCTTTATTTTGAATGTTGCCCTGTTCACTGACTTCATTTCATTAGCATTCAAATGTAGCAAATCTTACTAATCATTTTGAAAGTAAACAACAAAGATTGTATTATTCAAAGGAATGACACCTGTTACAAAAATGTCCCCCAAATTTCACCATATGGGTACTTAACACAACAAAGGTTAATTTTTCATTATGACAGAGTTCAGCTCAAGAAAGTTCTACACAGGAATCTTTCCATCCTGTGGTTGTGTCACTTTATAGGGCTGGGAAGAACACCATTTAATTCTCCGCAACTGGAAGACAGTGAGGAAAAAGAAAGACTGTGAAGAAGCTCATGAGATATTTGAGGGACTAGTCCTGAGGTATTGATTTCACTCTTTTCTTTCTTTTGAGACGGAGTCTCGCACTCTCGCCCAGGCTGGAGTGCGGTGGCGCCATCTCGGCTCACTGCAAGCTCCGCCTCCCGGGTTCACGCCATTCTCCTGCCTCAGCCTCCCGAGTAGCTGGAACTACAGGCGCCCGCCACCAGGCCCGGCTAATTTTTATTTTTTTAGTAGGGACGAGATTTCACCATATTGGTCAGGCTGGTCCCAAACTTCTTACCTTAGGTGATCCACCCACCTCGGCCTCCCAAAGTGCTGGGATTACAGTTGTGAACCGCTGTGCCCAGCCCTGATCTCACTTTTCTATGGATTTGCTAGAATTTAGTCACATGAAACCACCTAACCAGAAGAGAGGGTGCCAGACAAGAAGCAAAGATAGATTTTGGACTAGTTTTCTCTGGTTGCCATAACACATTACTACAGGTTTAGTGGCTTAAAACAACACAAATTTAACTATATACCTGCTTTGTGAGTCAGACGTCCAACATGAGTCTTACTAGTCTAAAATCAGCTTGTTGGCAAGGTTAAGTTATTTTCTGGATTCTCTAGGTAAGAATCCATGACCTTGCCTTTTCCAGCCTCCAGAGGCAACATGTATTCCTGTATTTATGCTTCCCTTTCTCCATCTTCAAAGTGAGACACTGAATCTCTCTGAGCCTTCTCTTGCTGACCACAGCTAGGAAAGGTCTGCTTTCAAGAACTCATGTAATTAGAGTGTGTCCGCTTGGATAATCCAGGATAATCTCCCCTTTCAAGGCCTGTAAATTTAATCACACCTGTGAAATCCCTTTTGTCCTGTAAGGTAAGATATTTACAGGTTCCAGGAGATTAGGGCGTGGACCTCCTTGGGCATCTGTTCTGCTGCTTACCACAGGTTTGAAGCACACATTGCATTGTGTATGCCACAAATCACTTCAACTTTTTCTCCAAACATGGATTGTTTTCCTCCTTTCCTTTATGGCCAAGCTTTTGAAATGTTTTCTCTCTTCATGGTCTTTGAATGTTCTCTTTGAATGTTTTCTGTCTTCATGATCTTCAATTCATTTTTTTTCCTATCCATTTCTAAAAAAAAAAGCAATGCAGACTATCACCTCACCACTCCACTCCAACAGCTTCTGTCAAAGTTTACTATGATCCTGTCCTTGTCAGTATATCAAAGGGACATCATTCAGTTCTTATACAATAGCATTGGCTATTATTAACCTATCTTGCTTAAAATGTTGTTTTCTCTTGACTTTTCTAATGTTTCTACTATCTTTTCTTTCAGCTTCTTCTCAGTCTTCATTATAGATGTCTCTTCTTTTCATCCATAAATATTTTTAGGCTCTTGATTCGCTTGGGTGCGAGTATGTGAAATGACATATTCCACAAACTTGGCATACAAAAGATATACATCTTATTTTCTATTTAAGACTGACCTGCCCAACTCAACTGGATGTTTGCTCTTACTCTATTGACTTCTTCCTACACCCCCATGACCTGCCCAATCCAGAACTGCCTAGGGACTAATATTCATTGACTATTTATGTGATATGATATTTTCATACAGACAACTTTATTTAATATCTCTAATAGTCCTATGAGGTAGGTACTCATATTATCCTCATTGTATAGCTGAATAAATTGAGTTCCAGAAAGGTTGACTAACTTGCATATCCTATAATCTTCATCTGTATCACTCTAAACAGCACAGCCCCAGAGGTATGCTTAGTATGGAAAGATGAAGTGGCTCTAGATGTATTCGCAAAGAGGAACTAATAATGTTCCTGAGGAGAAGGGTGATACTGTTGTTTGTCAAACCACATTATAAAGCAGTTTCATTTGTTGTTTTGTTTGTTTGTTCATTTATTTATTTATTAACTTTTGACTGGAGGAAAGAAGAATCAAAATGAGATTTTTGGTAAAATTCCAACCACTCTCAATGAATGCAGTATATGTGGAGGTGACTATATAAAATTCTAGACCCTATCTTCAGTTTAGTCAATCACTCAAGAACGCAGATTGAATATGCACTCTACGAAGAAGATTGTGACTTTAACCTGCCCTTAAGTATGGCTTTGTTGGTAAAACTCCCTGGCTTGAGTTCTAAATAACCACAAAAGAATGTTTTCTTCCATTTTTCATGAAGCATTACAAGTAGAAGGAGTAAGGTCCTGAAATCTTTGGGCAATCATGCTGAGAAGCACCTGTCATCCCTGGGCAGTAGCCCAACATAGCAGGCAGCCACCTTCTATGCTCCTCACAGCTAGCTGGCTCTCAAATGAGAGTGTGCTCTCTATCCTGTCTTTGTTCTCTCATTTGCTGTCTCTCTGTTCTCTCCTTTGTTCTCACTCTCTGTTCTCTCATTGGCTCTTCTTCTCTCCTTTCTCTCTCTTGCTTTTCTCAATTATTTTTGCTCATCTTTCCTCTCTTCTCCTCCCACGTTTTCTCTTTCCCCTGCTCATTCTTTTTCATCCTCTCCTTTCTCTCTGAGAAAAGTTTCAATTTCAGTTAGCATTTAGAGTGAGTCTTACTTTCTCTGATTTAGTAAATCCATCCTGACTGGGAAGTTCATCCAGCAGCAGTATAATTCCTCAAAAATTGCAGCATAATGAGAGGACCAAGTGACCCTGAAAGCTGCACTGTCAGGGGCTGACGACCTAGCTAGATAATCTAACTTAAACTTGACATTTTAGAAATATGTGCTCCTCATTGGGAAAACATATCACATTTCTAGTAAAAAATTTTAATATTATTTGGTTATATGTTATAGCATTTCACGCCTCTTATCTATTTTGAATAGATAGAACAAAAACCCAAACTGAATAAAAAATAATTAAAAACCTACACTGAACGTTGAAATGCCAGTCTGGAGCTGTGTTCTTTCAACAGAGGCATGAAGAAGATATTTTGGTACAGCATTTGTTATTTGACCCTAATCTTTGTAATTATGGAAGTCATCCCCTCAAAGAAGTAAACGCTGGTTTTTATTATATGTTTATCTTCATAGCATTTTTATGCTCTGAAAGTATCTTTGTTGTTATTAACTTGTTTAAAATCAGTTTCCTTCATCTTTAAAAAACACTTCCTGAAAGCAAGGAAATCATTGTGTTTTCTGATATATGCCTGGCATCTAGCACAGTGCCCGGCCTGTGGTAGAGACATACAAAGTAAGATTGCCCTCTAATACTTAATCTGAAAGCTTCTGGCAGGAAACTAAATGAAATGGGTATTTGCTATGCCCTTAGTGAGGTTTTTATGAGTGGAAAAAGCAAATGGGAGTGAGTGAAAGGGAGAAACATTGAGAGTTCATCAGAAAAATATCATGTATTCAATAGAAGTCAAGACCAAAAATGCTGATTATGTACTTTCCAACCTACAATATTTCAACATTTAAGAAAATTACAAATGGCAGGTATTTTCTTTATGCTCCTGAAATCCACTGAGTTTGCCATAGAGAGAAAAGGGGGAAAATGTTAATTCATTTGTACATTTCATATAATAAATTTCATAAATGTATTTCCTCATTTTCATGTGTAAAAATAATTCTTATTAAGTGCAAGGCACCATTTTGGACTGAGGGATGATACATGACTTCAGTCTTCAGAAAGTGTGATATTATGGAAACACTATCCTAAGCTTGACCCTTTTATATTCTTGACTTGAATGGTTGACGTCATCAATTTGAGAGGCCCAAAGAAGTACTGTGGCCCTGAAGGCTCTTCTAATGTCCCATCCTCATTTGGCTTTTGTCAGTTTTTTAAACTCTGAACACTCCTAATCATCATAGAGCACATGCTGTTTCCCCAGACAGAATACTCTTTCTTAAATCTCTGCTTGTTAATGCTTGCTATTTCTTCAGATCTTAAGTGCTGATAATTGCTTGAGGAAAATTTGACTTGTCCTCTCTCACTAGGTTAAATGTGTTCTGATATGCTCTCACTTTACTACACAAATTTTTATCTTAAACATGGTAGCTATTTTGCATGTATTAGTGTGATCATTTGGTTAATGTCTATCTTCATGACTGATTTGAAAGACATAGTAGACATAGTGATCACTGAAGAAGTATGTAGACATAGTGTAGATCTACATAGATACCAGGTAGACATAGTGATCGCTGAAGAAGTATGTGTTTAGAGAATGTGTAGATGCAAAACCACCAGGTTGTATCTACTTACTGTAGATCTTATGAATGCTGCTGGGCTTTAAACTCTGGATTTAGTCAACTTAACAGCAATAATACAAAAGTAATCAAACAAACCAAAAAATGAGAAGAAATAGATCTCTTATGATAGGCATTTTATATAAAGTTAATGTCCAGAGAGTGGATTTTTAATTTTTAATTTTGCCAAGAATGTTTGGTCTTACATAAATACGACAATGATCTATAACATGTGTCTCTTATTCAGTTCATCTTTTTTTTTTTTTATCTTTTTCTTAACTTGTCCATTCTTTGTCTCAGTCCTGAGCTAACACCTAAAGAATGGAAATAGTAAAAATCAATAATAAGGCAAAATCTAGTTCAAATATTCATTTGAACTCCAGAATTCATTCATTCATTCATCCATAAACACTTTGAAAATCAAATATTTATCTAGCACCTAGAATACAAAAGAACATATGTGATACAAAATACCTTGATATACCAAATGCATAAACGTGTTTATTCTCAAGCAGTCCCTGATTTAACATAGAACTTAAAATAATTCCATTAATACCTGAAGTAGAACACCAATGGGATGAGTCCTGTTAGTTGCTTAAACTAGTGTCAGCAAATTTTACAAGAGATCTCAATTACTAATAGGGGCTATGGATAAAGGAAAGATGTCAAGAAGGTAGCATTTGCATTGTGCATGAAAGAATTAGAGAAGTTTTGTTTTGTTAAAAAAAAAAAAAGTCAGGCAGAGACAAAGACATTAATGAAAGTGAGAAGGCCAATGATCTCCATTGGAGAGCCCAAGGAATCCAGTTTAATTGGTGTGGAAGAATGTTGTATGGAAGAATGAAAGGCAAAGTTGATAGGAGGATTGAACTCATTTGTCAAAAGCCTTGAATTAATTTGACTAGATATTCCATCTTGCCCTTTATTGTCCCATTTTATGTCTACTTCACCAGCATCCTATATATGGTTTGCCATTTGAAAATATTATTTCCTAAATTGTTATAAATAGAACCATATATAAGCCTACCAAATATAGAAAATTAATTTTAATAAATTAATATTTATAAAATTATGCAATTTTATAACTGTAGCACCCCATTTTGCTCATAAATAGATCTTAGCTTGAAAGATAAATCTCATAATAAGCCCAGCAGCAAAGTAATCTACAGTTGTTTATTAGAAGTAAGATGAGAAAATAATATCCCTTATTTTCATGAGATAATATACTATAATATATAGGGAATTAAGTGAAAAATGTATACAACATTACCCAACATATGTTAGTTTGGTGCTTTTATTTCATAACTAAAGAAACAAAAGTTCCTATTATTATTTTTCAAATCTGTAAACGACATCATTTTATATAAAGCATATTTTTCTAAATAGCTTATAGTTGCATTTATAAAAATGGAGTTTCATGGTCAAATACATTTGAATCAGAGCATATTTTATTGTCCTCTTAAATAAAATCTTGGATGCAATTATTACACATTCATAATGAATGTTGAAGACTTTTAGGTGTTTTGCAATGAACAAATTTGTTTAATATTTTGTTACCCCATTTACCAAATCGATTAGAGCATAGAACTCTTTTAGCAAGTATAATAGAAAGTCATAATGCAGGAAGAAAAAAATACATATCCCAAATTACTATGGGAACTGTTATGGAACTTATTCCCCACAATAGTTCCTATAGTAATTTGGGATATATTTTTGTTGATAAATGTTGATTTCTCTTAGTATAAATAACCATTTAGTGATATTCATTAGTAGTCATGAATATAACTGATCAGCATTTTATTTGCCTAAATTCTAAGTAGTTGAGGGTTTTTATTGGGGGTGGTGGTAGATAGGACATTTCACGTCGAGACTTTAGGGATCATGACACAATTAAGCTGAAGTGCATCCAAAGCATAGTTTACCATGCTCCTTACTCTCAGGGGAGTGAATATCTAAAAATCCTCCGGAGCTGATAGCTCTTTTTATTTCTCTCAGCTTTATAAGAAGGGAAACTTTCCAGTTGCCCATATCAGCCCATTCTGGTAGTATCCTTTTCCAGGGCAGCCCTCAATTGAGATGTTTTTGCTAAATGTCCAACTCAACTCTCTACTACTTTTATTCGAGTGTATTCCTTTGTGTTTGGTCTGTCACAGACACTCAGAACAACTGCTGAGCATCCTTCTCATAAATGTTTCATATACTTGACGACAGTATTTATCCCTTCGTTTCCGCATATTTGGATTTTATTCAATATCTTTTTGGTTGATGTGGAAGAAAGGGAGATGGCACTTATGTTTCATACTGCACATTGCTGCCAGCTCTATCTAAAACACAAATTGATAATGTCAGTCCCTGCTTACAGTCTTATGATTTCCCACTTCTTCCAAAGCCCAGCCACCATAACATAGGCCGACTAAGACCCCTGATCGTCTTGCCTTTGCCTCCCTTCCTGCCTGAATTCTTAAAATTAACCAACTTTTACTCCACTCACAGACACATCAGAATAAAGTATGCAATACACCTTTTTGTTTTAAAACTCCATCCTTTTGTGTTATGCTGTTTTCTCTTCCAAGAATGCCCTTTTCTGCCTTTTTCAGGTTAATGATACTCATGCTGTAAGGCTTTGTTTAAATGACAATTAAATTACATGTTTTTTCATGCCCACAAGGCACAGTTGTTCATTCCTTCTGTGCTATTTCACGTTTGTGCTGACTTCTTTTGTTCATCTTATAACCTTGAAGAATAATTACATATTCACCTGCATTTTCCCCCAATACACTGTGACAGTGTTTAGGACAGAATATACATAAATCAGTAAATCTAGTAAATGAAAACTGAATCAGGTAAAGGGCTTATTTTTCTCATGAAACCGGAATTCCAGGAGTAGGGAGTCCAGGGCAAGTACTACAGCTCAACCCCACAGGGAATTGACCCATTCCCCCAAAGTGTATGTCTCCATCCTCATCCTGATTGCGCAGCAGCCACTTCTTCACCTCCAGATCTCCCATCCACCTCCAGGTATCACATTCACCGATCTGACTTAAAATAATAATAATAATAAAAATTTTTTTAAAAAAGAAAGAAAGAAGGTTTTGGGGTTGGCAACAAATTTCTCTAAAATACCTAAAAAACTTCACTTACGTCTTACCTCCACTTACATTACCGCGAGAATTGCATGCCATATCTCACCTTTATTGCAAGAGAGTTTGGAATAGTGGATATTGCGGACTGGACATTTTTCCCCCTTAAGAAATTAAAGGTTTTTGTAGCAAGCAAGAACAGCAGATGGCATAGGCAACTTGCAGACTTTGTTACTGAGACTTTGCCTTTGGTATCCTGAATTCTACTTACCACATACTAGGTGCTCAATGATTATTAAATAAATGAGAGACAAAATGACCAAGTCTAGTTTTTAAAACTACAAGTTTTCTAACTTAATCTTCCTCTAAGCATATGTGTGCTTTATACCAAGAGTTCATAGTGCTTAAGTAATAATTTCTAGATATTTTTCCTTTTTGCAGAATTTGAGTAAGATAACAGGCATTCTCCTCTTTTTAGCCTTCTTTCTTTTTTAACATTGCAAAGTGAAGACTTTGAATAAATAAATTACCTGTGCAACCATAACTAAAAATATTAATTTCAAACATGTTATTGAAGGAATCCATTTTTATCATTTAATGACAAATGATAAAAGCATTGACATTGTCATATATCTAAAAATAGTCACTCAAGAATTTTGCATAGTAATATTAGTTTCTAGGATTCTATGACATCCCATAGAATACATTTTTCTTTTTCTGAAAAATCAATTACTTATTTCTATAAAAATGAAAAAGCAGAGTATATATATACTGCAAAGTACACCCATTTATTTAAAGCCAGTATTGGCTTTAAATAAAAACACAGTAAAGGTAATTTTATTATTTTCCACACCTTTATTTTCTTTTAGCAATTCTTCCTAATCTGATACATTAAAATAAAAAAAAATGCCAAATGTTTATTGAACATCTCATATGTGCCAGACACTGATCTAAGTGCTCAGAATTTATTAGGAAATGTATAAATTATACACATAATCTATATATTTATATTTTTTCCATATTTATATTATATGGAATAAATGCATTTTAGATACTCTTCCTGTAAGCAAACTTCTAAGTAGTTTACTTTGACTTTCCGTATTACTGAATTCAATGATCTGTTCTCTGTTCCTAACTTGAACAGAACTATCAACAATATTTTGAAACATGGCCAATTACTGTCTCTATTTAACAATACCCTCCACACATGGCTTCCAGGACATTATGTCTTCTTGAAGTCATCTTGTCTGATGTTTACATCTTCTCTGTCTCCTTTGTTAATTCTTTCTCGTCTACTCAAACTCAGCAAAGTCTCCGAGACTCAAACCTTAGACTCTCTCTTTTTTTTTTTTTGCTTTTACCTATCCACTTTTTATATGTGATTTTTTCTAATCCTATGGTTTTAAATACTTCATAGGGGGCTGAAAACTCCATGAGTAATAGCTATTCTGAACTTCAGTCTTATATATTCAACTCTCTGCCTAACATGCTCGTTTGAGTGTTGATAAGTCATCTCAAATCTAACATAAATAAAGTCAGACTTCTAAACCCTGTTCACCTGTCTTAAGGTTGCTCTTTCTATAGTGGTTCTCAACTTAATAAATGGCAATTCATTTTTATTTTTCAGTTGCTTAGGCTAAAATATATGCATGTTTTCCTAACGCTTTCTTTCTTCCACATTCAACACTCATCCAGCAGCAAATCCTATTTGCTTCTACTTTAAATAAGTCAAGGCCAACCTTTTTTCATTATATCCTTTACTATAACACCTTGGTCTAAGCCATCATTATTCTTTGCCTACATATTTGCAAAAGTCTTCTAAACAGATCTTATTGCAACCATTATTCACTATAGCCAAGTTTCAAAGTGATCAGGATGAAAATTAATCAGATAATGTTACTTACTGCTTTAAAACTTTTCAGTAGTGTGCTTTTCAATCAGAGTAAAATCCAACAAACACCCTTATAATGCCCTTTGTGGTTTTATACTATTATAATTCTGATTTCATTTGCTTTGTGGACTCTGAGCCTGCTCCAGAAACACTCGTCTCTTTCCTGTTCCTTGATCTTCCCAGAAATCTCCACTTCAATGCCCTTTTACTTATTGTTCTTTCTCCTGGAATTTTGTCCCCAGATATCTATCTGGTTTCATCCCTTGTTTTCTACAGTTCTCTGTTTAAATGTCACCTTGGTGAGACCCTCCTTGATGATCCTTATAAAGTGACCCAAAGACTACCCGACCCTGAACCTGGAACTTCCTGTTCTTATTTCACTTCACTTTTCCCCATAGGATTTATTAAAATCCACCCTACCAACCAAGTATATATTTATGATTTGTTGTTGTTTATTGTCTATCTAGCCATTCCAGAAGTTAAATTCATGGTGTCAATAACTATCTGTTTTGTTCATATCCCCAGCAGCTAAAATAGTGGTGCTAAAATAGTGACATATGAGAAACACAGTAAATATTTTTATTTATTAGGAATGAATAAATAAGCTAAAACAAAATACATAGATAACATTATGCTTCTTTAACAAAAACAACAAAACAAACCCTCTTCTAAGTTCTGAGTAAGGTTTGATTTATGCACATTGATGATTCAAATCAAAAGATATCAAAAAGTCTTTGAATTCAAATCTTTCATACAGCTTACAGTCTACCTTTTTCTTTTATTAGTTGACTAGGACTTGGGTTCACAGCAATGTACAAAAATAGAATCTGTATCTATAAATAATCAAAAGAGGACAATCAAAGAAACATGTGCTAACTAAACATGTCTTTCTTTATTATATGTGTCTATTGCAGCTTAAGCACCACTTTAGTTTCGATGGTCTCATAGGTTATAATTTTCTTTTATCAGAATAAGAATGTTTTAAACGGCTTCTTTCAGATGATGAGAAGGTGTTTGCTGATCATTTAGAATAGCTTACAAAGTAAAATATATGTTTGATGGTTTTCTACTTACAACTTACATAGGAGTAACCCTGAAAGACCAGACAGCAATTACTCCTAATAATAAATTAAACTATTACCTGCTTCTTTTTCATTTTTCAGCTTAAAGATGGTCAAAAAGGATTTTAAAAAAAGAAAATCAGAGAAAGAAATAACTTCCAAACGTCTGTTTGCATGTTTTAGTATGGAGATTTCTCTTTTAATATTTGGAGAACAAAATTACAGTGAAAGAAATGAGGTGAAAGCCTTTTATGTTTCTAGACATTCTACTTAACATGCAATATTCTCAGACAGATGATGGTGCTTCCAGTTCCCACACAGAAATTGTAAACTAAAAAGAAAAGTATTTGAGTATGAAGATCTTCAAGATGACCTCTTGCTCTTCTTCTCCTCAAAATGCTCTCCTCCGCAAAAAATTCAGCTTACACAGTACTGTGAAAATGGGTGCCAACCCCTCTATTTTGTTCATTTTTGTAATTTATTTGATTATGCTTGACTTTCTAATACCCTTCAAGTTTTCCTCATTCCATTATAAGTCACCTTTGTAACACCCACAAGTAGTGAAATAAATGTGGTAAGGAATGAACAGATGTTTAGTCTAACTCCACAAATTCCATTTATGAATGGGGCCTACTATGCTGGTGATATGCAGCTACAAAATATTCTTTAAAATTTATTGATTTATTTACTCTCCAGTACAACTAGCAATTAGATAGATAGATAGATAGATAGATAGATAGATAGATAGATAGATAGATAGATAGATAGACAGATACATAGGAGACTCCAACAGTTAATTTATTCTGAGTCCAAAGTTCAGACATTTTAATAATAAGTATTTTGCTTCAGTTTTTTAATCTTCCTGAAATGTCATCTTGAGCTCAAATATATATATACACACACACACATACACACACACACAAACACACACAGATGCATATATATATAGCACATCTGTATAAACATATATATACACATAAACATGTATAGAAAAGAATGAGTAATTCCAATATAATATCAAATACAAATAACTATAAGGGATCCAACATCTGCCTAAAAAGATGATTTTATACACAAATATGGAAAGCCTCTTCCTGATCGTTATTATTTGACATAGGACCCCAGTGCGGTAGGGAGAAGAAAGCTAAGAGAAGAGAGAGAGAAAAGATTTATTGACATGGTGAGAGAGAAATACATCTAAGTCAATAAAGCAAAATGCTTAGACCATTGAGAATCCAAAGAGCATGAACACCTTGGTTTTATGTGATTTCTTAACTGAATTGTCTAAAGATACAGAGACTTCCTTAGTTAGAAATAACTCCTCCTCTTACCAAGATCAGAAATTAATAAAATCCCTCCATCTTTGAGATTTTTGCAGAAGCAAGCAACAGAAAGGACAAATTTCTACTGTAGGAAAGAATTTGGAGAAGACTAAAAATATTAGTCATATATATATTTCTAAGATATCTAAATTTAGGATATAAGTAAGATAAAAATATATTAGTACAAATTATTCACTTTGAAGACGCTGCACGGTGTCAAATTGGTCCAGTCAGGCTGTTCGACAGGCCTCTCAGCTCCTCTGAAAGGTATAAAGCCAGCTGTTCTCCTTACAGTATTCTAAGACCCTTTCTGTTGTAATGTAGGAAGTTTTTAAATAGACTTTCCCACAGCTATATCTCCCTCACAGAAAATATCTTCTTTTAAAATGGAGTGTGAATGCAGTTTACAAAAATGTGCACACCAAGGCACCTAAAGTCCTCAGAAATCTGACGTTTCCCCAGGTCATAACAAGAAATGAGACACGAATAAACGGTCAGCTTGCAGAGAGCAAAGACTATACCTTCTTTTTTTATTTGTCTCTCTCTCTATATATATATATATTTTTTTTTATCAGTATGTGTGTGTGTGTGTGTGTATATATATATATATACACTTTAAATTTTGGGATAAATGTGTAGAGTGTGTAGGTTTATTACATAGGTATACACGTGCCATGGTGGTTTGCTGCACCCATCGATCCATCATCTACATTAGGTATTTCTCCTAATGCTATCTCCCTTAGCACCCCACTCCCCAACAGGCCCCTATGTGTGATGTTCCCCTCCCTGTGTACATGTGTTCTCATTGTTCAACTCCCATTTATGAGTGAGAACATGTGGTGTTTGTTTTTCTGTTCCTGTGTTAGTTTGCTGAGAATTATGGTTTCCAGCTTCATCCATGTCCATGCAAAAACATGAACTCATCCTTTTTCATGGCTGCGTAGTATTTCATGGCATATATGTGCCACATTTTCTTTATCCAGTCTATCATTGATAGGCATTTGGGTTGGTTCCAAGTCCTTGCTATTGTGAATAGTGCTGCAAAAAACGTACCTGTGTATGTGTCTTTATAGTAGAATGATTTATAATCCTTTGGATATGTACCCAGTAATGGGATTGCTGGATCAAATGGTATTTCTGGTTCTAGATCCTTGAGGAATCACCACCCTGTCTTCCACAATGGTTGAACTAATTTACACTCCCACCAACAGTGTAAAAGTGTTCATGCTTCTCCACATCCTCTCCAGCATCTATTGTTTCCTGACTTTTTAATGATCGCCATTCTAACTGGTGTGAGATTGTATCTCATTGTGGTTTTGATTTGCATTTCTCTAATGACCACTGAGGATGGGCTTATTTTTTTTTTTTTCATATGTTTGTTGGCCTCATAAATATCTTTTTAAAAATTTTTTTTATGTTTATTTTATTTATTTATTTATTTATTTTGCAAAGTGTCTATTCATATTCTTCACCCAATTTTTGATGGGGTTGTTTGTTTTTTCTTGTAAATTTAAGTTCCTTGTAGATTCTAGATATTGGCCCTTTTTCAGATGGATAGATTGCAAAATTTTTCTCCCATTCTGTAGGTTGCCTGTTCACTCTGATGATCATTTCCTTTGCTGTGTAAAATCTCTGTAGTTTAATTAGATACCATTTGTCAGTTTTGGCTTTTGTTGCATTGCTTTTGGTGTTTTAGTCATAAAGTCTTTGCCCATGTCTATGTCCTGAATTCCTGCCTAGGTTTTCTTCTAGGATTTTTATGGTTTTAGATCTTACGTTTCGTTGTTTAATACATCTTGAGTTAATTTTTGTATAAGGTGTAATGAAGGGGTCCAGTTTCAGTTTTATGCATATGGCTAGCCAGTTTTCCCAACACCATTTATTAAATAGGGAATCCTTTCCCCATTGCTTTATTTTTTGTCAGGTTTGTCAAAGATCAGATGGTTGTAGATGTGTGGTGTTATTTCTGAGGCCTCTTTTCTGTTCCATTGGTCTATACATCTGTTTTGGTACAAGTACCCTGATTTAGGCAGTAATTAACAGCCTACCAACTAAAAAACACCTGGAACCAGATGGATTCACAGCTGAATTCTACCAGAGGTACCAAAAAGAGCTGATACCATACCTTCTGAAACTATTCCAAACAATAGAAAATGAGGGACACCTCCCTAACTCATTTTATGAGGCCAGCATCATCCTGATGCCAAAACCTGGCAGAGACACAAGAAAAAAAAAAAAGAAAATTTCAAGTCAGTGTCCTTGATGAACATCAGTGTGAAAATCCTCAATAAAATACTGGCAAACCAAATCCAACAGAACATCAAAAAGTTTATCCTCCACTATCAAGTCAACTTCATCCCTGGGATGCAAGGCTGGTTCAACATATGCAAATCAAGAAACATAATCCATCACATAAACAGAACCAATGATAAAAACCACATGATTATCTCAATAGATGCAGAAAAGGCCTTCAATTAAATTCAAAACCCCTTCATGTTAAAAACTCTCAATAAACTAGGTATTGATGGAACATATCTCAAAATAATAAGAGCTATTTATGACAAACTCACAGCCAATATCATACGAATGGGCAAAAGCTGGAAGCATTCCCTTTGGAAACTGGCAAAAGACAGTGAAAAGGATGCCCTTTCTCACCACTCCTATTCAACATAATATTGGAAGTTCTGGCCAGGGCAGTGAGGCAAGAGAAAGAAATAAAGCATATTCAAATAGGAAGAGAGGAAGTCAAATTGTCTGTGTTTGCAGATGACATGATTGTATATTTAGAAAAACCCCATCATCTCAGCCCAAAATCTCCTTAAGCTGATAAGCAATTTCAGCAAAGTCTCAGGATACAAAATCGATGTGCAAAAATCACAAGCATTCCTATACACCAATAACAGACAGAGAGTCAAGTCATGAGTAAACTCCCATTCACAATTGCTACAAAGAGAATAAAATACCTAACAATACAACTTATAAGGGACGTGAAGGACCTCTTCAAGTAGAACTACAAACCACTGCTCAAGGAAATAAGAGAGGGCACAAATTGAAAAACATTCCATGCGCATGGATAGCAAGAATAAATATCATTTAAATGGTCATACTTCCCAAAGTAATTTATAGATTCAATACTATCCCCATCAAGCTACCATTGACTTTCTTCACAGAATTAGAAAAAAAAAAAAAAAAAATACTCTAAATTTCATATGGAATCAAAAAGAGCCCATATAACCAAGACAATCCTAAGCAAAAAGTACAAAACTGGAGGCATCATGCTATCTGACTTAAAACTATACTACAAGGCTACAGTAACCAAAACAGCATGGTACTGTCTTCTAGTTTATAATCTGCCCACAACCTTTACAGCATGCTGCACATATTTTTGAAAAATGTGATTGAAAGCTAATTGTTTCCAGGATAGCCATATTAAAAAAAAAAAAAAAAAAAACAAACTTATTCTAGGACATCAAGATTACCAGAGTTTGATTTGGAACATCCTGAAATCCTGAATATACTAGCACAAATGGATCTCAAGTCAAAATAGAATAAAGTAAAATCTCTTTCTCCTCCAGTAAGATCTGCCCTTCATAGCTAAGGTGGAATCAATGTCTGCAAGAGGTTGAAGTAGATATAGGAGAGTCTTGCTCTTGTTCAAATCTCTTAAATTTGTTTTTGTTCAAATCTCTTAAATTTGGATTTCCAGGTTACCTACAGAAATGATGTTGAACTTGAGATGTTTCATGGATTCAAGGAGACCCTCATTAGTCTTCACAAATCTGGAGTGCACACTTAGCCCTCTCTTTGACCACTTTCTCACACTTAAAGCTGTTTAATAGGGCCAGTACTTTCAACTGTCAAAGGTGAGACTTGAAATACAAATGCAACTGGGAGAAGTCTATTATCTTACAGTCATTCTACCCTACAAAAGATATTTCCCTTTCTTAGGTAAACATCCTGATGGAGGGCAACAAAAGAAAGGGGTGGGGGTTCTCTAAAAGGGGCATGGCGTGTATGTCTTTACACTTTTTCTTTGACTCAACTATTCTTGCTGTCTTGAACCCCCACTGTAGTCTACCACAGGAAAAGAGACCGAGGTCACTTTTTGTTTAAGGTTTATATTGTAACACAAGTAACAAAACAAACAAGTAAGTTTTAAAAGTGTTGCTTTTTCCAGGTAGTTTATGTTAAATTCTCAAGAATGACTGTCACTGGCTGGTTTGTGTCATGAGCCCAGTGCTGAGCTCATTAGAGTGGCCAGATCATTGGCATATCCTAATTGCCTGGGCGAGGCTCAAATGTTCATTTTGGGAACCAGGAAGTGAGACTTTTCTATAATAAATACATAAACTGAGAAAAAGAGACTAGTTGTTCCCCGTAATCTTGTATTTTGTTATTTGCAAAACTGATCATCTAGCCCAACTGCTGCTAACATCCCTAAGTTTAGGGGATACTTCAGTAGAATTTTCATCCTAAAGAGAAAAAAACAAACCCAACAGTTTGGGTTTATATTTTACTCATTGATATCTTTTAAAAAATTCCTTAAGTAGGTCAACTCTAGATGAACAATCAACCCTTAAAAAGTTACTTAATGTATTTTAATTCCCTAAATATAAATAAAAGTAATTTAGATGTAATAGATGTTGCTACCTATAATTTTGGGTTGATCTTTACAAACCTTGGAAACTCATCCTAGAGTCCTATGCATAGTAAGTACTCAATCAATATATGTCAAATTTAATGGAATTTATTTTTTTGAACCACATTCCTGATGGGGATTATGAGAGCCATTGTGATGTGTCTGTATGTAACCATGAAAAAAAGAAAGCCATTTTCCCACACCCAAAAAAATTATTAAGAAATGCAAGCAAAGTTTGAAGGATTAGGATGTTTATATCACTCTGAGCCATATATTTAAACTCATTGTCATGACTCATTAATGAATTGTAAGCAATTTCAGGGGTTATTACAATAGCTAAACAATGTTAAAAATATAACATAGAATGTAAAAATGAAATCGAAAAGGAAAGAGTAAAACTGGGTGCATCACACATAGCAGGGATAAGTATTGATCCATGACATTTTATTTTATTTGTTCTGTGTATGTCTGCATATGTACTACGCTGTACCACAAAACATAGTTCTTTCAATGCATTGCAGTCAGAAAAGTTTAAAAAATATCACCCCTGGAGTGATGGTATGTGTTTTCTTTGTCAGTGTCCATGGTTTGTGTTGTCAGCTGATAGCAGAATCAGACTGCAACATTGACACCTAACATGTAACCATACTTGGCAGATGAAGACCTTGGAGAGCATGTGCCATGTATGAATCCAGCTTAGGCAGGTTTTCAATTTGTCCATAACGTACTCACTGGTTTGGAACTCTGTAGATGTACATGTCGTTTGGTATGGATGGATTTGTCTGACTTCTTGTGAAATCAATGTTTATTGACAAAAATCTATTTTGTTGTTTTGTCCCAGAAATCTATATTGGCACCATTCCCTATGGATATTTGGCTAGTCAGTGGCAACCAGAGACGCCAGCTACAGTTTTTTCTGTTTTTATGGTGCCAGCTGCTTTCTTGGCTTAGGTTTCTTTTGTTCAGATTGTAAATGAGGGCAAGACACCCAAATCCACCCCAGTGTGCTCAGTGGGAAATGACAGGAGCCCAATAGCTTAAGGCTAAGCACCAGGAGCTTTCATGAATGAGGGATCAGATACAGTGGTAGCTGTAACTGTGGAACTGTGCTAATAGATGTTATGCACAAAAGTACTGGAGAACTGTCTATGTGAGAGTGTATCTGTGTGTTTTGTATGTGTTGGAAAGATTTTTTTTTTTTATTGGAATGTCACTGTTTTTAACTAAATTAGATGATTGATTTTGTTTAAATGCATAAGAAAGCACTCAAAGTGTAGGAAAAATTTCTCCTCACAGTTATAAATATGTGATAGATTTTTTTACAGCATTCACCAATTACTCCATTGGTAGATTATCTAGGATTCTGTTCTTTTTCTTTTATTCCTAGCTTATGCATTTTGACCATTCCGAG
The DNA here is from genome assembly GCF_002776525.5 of Piliocolobus tephrosceles. Taxonomy (NCBI): domain Eukaryota; kingdom Metazoa; phylum Chordata; class Mammalia; order Primates; family Cercopithecidae; genus Piliocolobus; species Piliocolobus tephrosceles. The sequence goes on along the minus strand of NC_045444.1, from coordinate 31,257,299 downwards.
CTTCTTTAGGACTTTTGCCAGAGGTACAAAGAAGGAAACAGAAAAACAGGAAATTTAAATCTCTCAAATGGTATTATTTGTTTGCCTCTTTTATAAATTATGGAGATGGGAGATTGAAGATTATGCTTGAAATGAAGAGTTTGAATTTTCTGTATATTTAATGATCTGGGCTTTTAGGTCTGCTAATTATCATAAGTAATTGAGAGATAGATGAACCGCACAGGATGTCCCTTGGACCTACTGTGGCAACCATGAGGGTTTCCAGCCAGGCATAAGGGAAGGGGCCAGGGAAAGAAAGGGGCTACAATATGCCAGTGTGGAGGGCCAAGGAGAGCCTGCTTTCTCTTGAATGACCAGCTTTCATCTGGGGAGATCAGTGATCCAGTTCCACTTACTGGGATGCACTAAAAAAGCTGTTTCAGGTTAAGGGACTATCTCAGAAGCCTGTTTAAGGCCTGAACCTCACAGTGGTAGGAATCATAATTGTGCTACCACTTTGAGAGAAAAGATAAATTTAATAAAGAATAGGAAGAGTACATAATGGTAGTAATTAAATAAGATAATGTCTCCTTTTAGACTGATAAAAATATGACTTCCAAATAAAGTTTTGATCCTTGGCATAGAAAAAATTTCCATTTTATAATTTTTGATAGTGTTGCAGTTTTGCTATATATGTAAATGTGTGTGTATATATATGTATATGTATATATACATATATGTATGTACATATACATATATATATATATATGACTGTGTAAATACCTCCAGGTCTATTCCTCTATAATAATAAATTGTGGAAATTTATTATTTCCACAATATATTATGTGACAAAAATGAATTTATGATCACCCAGAAAAGAAAATCACAATACATTCATGATCTCCTCAGTACTTTTGTCCTTTTCTATAGCCAATAAATAGACTTCCTCTGAAAAAATTGACTCCACCAGAAACCAGAAGAGACAGAAGAGACACACCCTGGTCTCCACCCAATCCTCAAATCAGATGAGAACTTTCTATTTTTTAAAAGAAATAACCCAATAATTGCTTTTCTGCTGCTTCGCATGAAATCATAAGACATGGAATGTTTGCCAAATAGTTCTAAGCCTCTTAACATGATCAACTATGTGTGAGTAATGAAAAGGGATTCAGAAGGATTCTTTCAGTATTGAGATCACAAATTTATGGAAAACTGAGGAATCAACTCAATACCTTTAAAGAAAGCATTTCTAAGAAAATGCTTGGTGGAGAGTAACAGCATGAGCCCTTCTCACTTAAATATTTAGGAAAATGTTGTACTTGTATGCTCACAAAAACTTATATAAAAGCATGAATGAGGTAACATTTAGACAGTAATTAGGACAGGGACACTTGTAAAAATTTTTCCCCACCAAATGTCCTGTTTAGCTCACATACAAATTAAATGAACCATTCAGAAAAATCTTAAAATAAGTGCTTAGAGCAAGAATCTATATCCAAGGTTGCAGCAAAGGGCAAGGAAATTCAGCAGTCATGTTACTTAATCTGGATACAGGCCTCAGTGTTTTCCAACAAGTATTACTTAAGGGTTTACTACCCTTCCAATTTATTTAAAGGCCAAAGCAATGCTCGGGTATATACAAACATTTACTTACTTTCTGTCTCAGAGTCTAATAACATAGAGAATGTGGACCGAGCTACTAGGGTCCATTATGTATCCTTCAGTCTTCTCTCAATATCCTCCACATTTAGCATTAAACAGAGGTAGGGTTCATGTCACCATGAGATCCATGTATGGCAATCCAAGGCCTCCAGGCATGTAACATGGGAGGTTCCAGCATATTATTATCTAAAGGGCAAGTTTCAGGGCTGTACTACTCTATTACGACAAGCATGTCACTCCAGTTGAGCCCATAGCTCTTCCCAGGAGGCCTTCTAGGCTCGTTTAAGACAAGAAGTCTGTATAACTTTTCTGGGTCATTCAAACGAGCCAGACAATTGTGGGGGTCTCAGCTCTCTGGAGTGCTAAACTTCCCTGCCCGTTTATTATTTGGAGAATACATTTCTTTTAGCTAGAGCTAAGGATCTTTGATTTATCCTTGTTCTGGATCATTAATAGAGAGAAAATACAAGCCAATATGGAAGGGAACAGTTGTCCTGCAAGCATTCAACCAAAGCATCACAACGTTGAGCTTTCTAGGAAGTTTGAGGACTCTCTAGTAAACTCCTAAATCAGAGCAAAGCTTGTTAGCTATAAGGATTCTAAAGAAAAGACCTGGGAGATTTGAGTGCATTTTGCCTTTCTTGAGTGTGAAATTAATATTAATGGAGACAACGGAGTTCAGTTTAGGAAACACTGCCACTGAGTTTGTCTAAGAAGAAACAGAACCACCAGGGTTACATAAATATACATAGATCCCAGTGATACAGCATTTGTAAGAGGGAATTTCCTCCAGCAAGGGGATGTGAGTAATGTAATATAAGAAAATGACTGGACAAGTAATTCAGAATGTGTAAAAATACTTCCCTGGAAACTGTGTTTAAAGCAACCACATTTTCTGGATGAAAAAACAAAACAAAACAAAACAAAAAAAACAATGAATTCAGAGGTGGTACTCGTGCATTTAATTTTTTTATAATTCATAAAACAGGTCAAGTGACTGTTTTTTTTTCTTCTTGATAAAAAGAAGAATCAAAAAATACATATGCACACACATATATACATATTTCTTAATACTGGCAAAGACAAATAAGGGAGTGTAACTGGATTTCAGTCCTAAATGATCTCTAATTTATACAATAAATTGCTCTTGTTGTCCTCTAGACTTGCATTTAGAGATTATCACTTCATTGTTAAATATTAACATTTCTCAATTTTTTTCTTCTTCCATAAAACTAGCACTCTATTAAATACAAGCGTTAGAAAGCGCTTTTGTATTCTCCTATCCTCTTTGAGTTGAGGGTGATTGCATAATTAAAGCTGGCCTGAAATCAACCATATAAGAGTTGAATGAATACCAAGTCCAACCGGGGAGGATTTACCATATGAATGTTCCTTTCCTAAGACTAAAACACAGGTTAGATTTCCAAGTTTCAGAATGTTGCTCAATGAAAGAAATATGTTGCCCATGAGAAAAAAATAAATCAAATGGTGGTGCAATCTATAATCAAAGGCACCAATGGTCACAAAGCATTCAGAACAAAGGTTTGCTGAGCTAGCAAAGACATGGAAAAAGTTTAATACATAATCCATTCTAAGTAAAAGGTCTTTATTACTAAAAGCATAGAAAAGCTTGTTGGTGGTGTATTTTCTTTTCGTTGTTGTTTTTGTTGTTATTTTTAAAAACCTCTAAGACTAGTTTAAATAGATTAACTCTTTCTATAAAGGGAGACACTGTTCAGAATATGAAATATTTTGAGAGATTGAATAACATCCAGTATGCTATTTTTCACTCTAATTTCACAACCAAAAATACATTTCAAAAGAACTTTTCATTTTCTTTTCTTAATATATTTTTATTTAGAACTATTGCAAATGTTTGCCTCCTAGGGTGCTCTTGCAAGAAAAAGCAGAGATTCATCTCTGCTTGTTTAGTAGTTGGATTGCTTTTACAGAAGACATTTGATAAACAGCATCAGTCCTGTAAAGGAATGCAATGGCAGTATCTGCTTATCCTGGACTTTAGACAGCAAGATAGAACAGTATCTGTGCACGACAAGAAAAAAAGACATGCCTTATTTATTATTTTGTTCACAGGTAAAAGGAGATAAATGATATGTACATGAAAACTGATATCCTTGTTTTCATTCCATGGCAAAATCCTTACTTGTTACTCAGCCTCAACACATTAAAGAAGAAGAAGCAAAACAAAAAGTGTGTCTGTACATGTGGCTTGCATATCAGCATTTGAGTGGGTGGTAAGCAGTAAACCTGTGGTATGAGCAGAAGGAAGAAAATGACCAGCATGCAATTTTAAGGAGGCATCTAAGAAAGGTACAGATAAATAACTGATTGTTTTTGACCATGACAAGATAATGTATACCATTTGCAAAAATTTTATTCTCCAAGCGACAGAAACAATTACGTTCTCCCTGAAGGAAAACAATATTTTAATATTATAAAATTTTAATATTACGACTCATGTAAGCCATATTTTGCCTTCTACAGAGGATATCTCAACAATAATATTGTATGTATTGATTTGGTCTGTAAATTGTGTTCCTATTCATGTTCTGCTCTGGCAAATAAGGCCTGATATTCTTGAGGGCAAGGGGTGCTTTGCTGAATCTAAAGTGGTGCTTTGCTGAACCTAAAAGTTTTGGTACTGGGTAAGTTTGCTTGGCCTAAGAAGAAATGATTGGCATGCTCAGAGAATAAAGGGAGTCTGAAGTATTTGAATTCTGTTGTTAACCTCCAAACACTTTTTCTTTTGGTTTCTTAAAATTCTTCCCAAAATATCTTTCACTAGCTAGTTTAGGCCGGGGTCTGTGTTCTAGACTGTGCCTGTTTGTAGCCAATCCGATGAATTAACTAGAACTTTTTCTTCTGTAAAATAAAGGGTGACAACAAGGTGAGCTTTAATATTTCAGCGTCGAGAGCAAATTGTGGATGTACGTTACTATAGAAGTCTTCTGAAGAATATAGAACCCTTCTTTAGCAAGTTTTCACCTTGACTGTATGTGCCATTACCAGGAGAATCAATTTCCTTGTGGTGCTGGTGTGATGTCAGGAGTAGAGCATGTGAGACATTAGGATGAGTGTATTTTGGCCCTGGTGCTTTTTTCAAATAGAGACATATCTATAGCAAATGAGAGAATACTTTCCTGCTAGAAGCATAATTACTTGGAGTAAAATGAATATGTGGGTACGGGAACAGCAACCAGAATTTTAGAAAACTTGAGATTATGGCATGAAAAATATTTTTAATGTCCACTATGACCAAAATATAAGCAGAAGTGGGAGGGGATGAGAAAAATCATAATTTTGATGGGCTTAGCTCTGTTTATCTAACACATATGAAAATCTCAAGTATGTGTTCAGAGACCCTTTTGCAGACATGTGGCCAGGATCTGTAAATCCTGCTGAGAATGGTTCTGAGGAGCTGGGAGGCCAATATTAAAACAGCTTCCCATGCTGTATATTTTTTAAAAATTGGTATTATAAGAAAGGAGCAGAGTGGATAGTATAATAGAAAGAACATTGTCTTGAGTCTCAAGAGGCCAAAGTCTATTCCTGATTCAGTTTGTCAGTGAGTTTGTGGTGCTGGGCAATATAATTACACCTTTTGGAGTTTCAGTATCCTTGACTAGAAAAAAGAATTTGGGGTCTAAGATCCTATTTCAGGAGCCCATATTTTTATACATCTAGGATTCATTCATCAAATTATCTATATAAACCCCTAAGAACATTAGCTTGTTCTCTTGGTATTTGCCTCTTCCACCAAGCCGATTGCCTCAGGGTAGTGAGATTGCAAGGAGGGGTAGAGAGACTGGTTGTTCAAGGGTTCTAGGCCAGTGCTTTCCAGGTATTGGGGATTTAATGTTCTGTGCTCTAGCGGGCTCACACTGGATGCTCTCCACATGATGTTGAGTCATTCTAGAAGGTGGGAAAAAGCAAACTATGAATGAAGGATAAAAATACCAGACTGGGAGAAAGCAGTCCAACCCTGTAGTTCTTACAGCAGCAAGACTTACAGCAATGAAACCAGGCATCAGAATGGGCACAGATAACAGTCATGATGTCTAGAACCAAGTGAATTAAATCCAGGTACAGAAGCAAAGGGAAATTAAGTCAGCAGTCACAAGTCACAATAAAATGACTGAGAGGTATGATGGATCAAGAATAACTTAGCCTCGACTGGATACTTAGTTGAACTTGTCTCAGATCTTACATTGTTATATATTTGTGGTTAATATTCGAGGTTTGAACTAAATACTCAAGTTTCTTAGGCCAGTAATTTAAAGCAATGGCTAAATTTGAAGACTGTGCACAGGGAAAAACAGCAGCTTTCCATAGGCTGGCCCTGACAAGCTATGTTTTACTGTATGGTCTCAGCCCTATTTTGAGCCAAGCGTGTCTTTAACTTAGGCAGAGAAAGTGTAGATTACATACATACAGATTGTTGGAAAGACTCATATACATCAAAATTTTTTATCTCAAATCAAATTCCTTCATTTTCAGTGATTTCTTCATTTCTTAGGGTATGTTCTTTCCTAAAAACAAGAATATACATGGGATAAGCAGTCATATCATAGCACCTTAATACGACTGACTTGATTAGATTGCTCTCCTGGAAAGACAGCATGAGAGTGCCTGATGTTTGGGAAAAGAGTGTGATAACTAGGAAAAAATGGAATGGAAGTGGGGTTCAAGGGAATGCATTTCCAAAAGCAAAATCTTCTCACTTCGTACTTTTTTCACTCTGCATAAAAATAATCAAAAGTGATTTAGACTCTCTAAAATGTAAAATTGAACACCTAGGGACTTTAGATCTAATTTGATTCTGAAGTATATACAGAGCCTGCCTGTGTGGCCTTGGACTCTAGAGGGCCCAATAGTTCCTTCTACTAGTTAAGAGGAAAGCCAAACATATCCTTCCCTTAGTCTAATTCCTTTGTGCTGGAGCAGCTCTCTGGGGTCCTTGGAAGAAAGGTGCTATGTAAACCATGAGGGTGTGGACTTGGATGGCTAGGGTGGGAGCCTGTGAGGTCTTGGATGGGGACGTGCTTTCTCCATGTGCATTCAATTTATGATTTTTTTCACTTCTGGAACCCACTCAGGAGGCTTCTGGTGTATGTTATAAGTCTGGAAAAGCACATGCACGAAATAAATAAATAAATAAATACATAGCCGGGCTCTGCCACAGAAGCATGCTGCTTCCTTAGAAATGAGTCAGTGCGAGCTGGGCTCATAGAAATAACTGATAGACCCCACCTTTCTGGCATGATTCATCATCTCCCTTAGACTTGCCGTCAGCGGGGTGAGCAGGAGAATATGAGGGAGGGAAGGAAGGAAAAGAACATTCATCCTCCTGGGTGGGACTTGTGTGATATGTTGAAAGCTCTCCTAGCTGATGAGGGACAATTACTTCTTTATTTCACAGCATCAGGTTCACTGGCCCCAAGATTGGATAGTGACGGGTCAACCTTTTATTTACTTACTACTTTGCTGAACCAAATATTTCTTAAATCTCTGGCTAGAGATCCTTATCTAGAACTGAAAACATTTACCCACTTATCCTGTAGAGTTGCTTGTGTGATTTAGATGAAATGAACATCAAATAGTTTGTATTTTTATTTTGGTGGTTATTAAAGAGCTCACTCAACGATGAAAATAGAAAAAGCAGAATGCCACATGATATTATCAAATAAACATCAGAAAAGGAGAGAATACTTTTATAAATGCCATTTCTTTCTACAATTAGATGATACACAAAGAGATATATGTTGCATGGTGACTTAATAGCAGGATGTCTACTAGATGGTATCTTGAAAAGTTTGAGTCATACTACTAATATTTGTAGAAGATAAATATAATTAGAAATATAGAGAAGTGAGAAAAGAAGTATTTTAAGGCCCGTACTTCTTTTTTAGGTTTATATTTCTTTAATTTGCAACTTTCACTCTTCGTATGAAAGGCCTTATGCAGAAAGTACACAAAAAGTCCCTGTTCTACCCAATTTAGAGAAATAAGATATAAAATAGAAAAGAGTTAATGATGTTGACAGAGAAGACAGCAATGTATGGTCCACTGGTTTTGGTCAAATTGTAGGTAACACCACAAATAAGTTGACTGATATTTTTTCTTTTGTGGAGAAACCTTAAATGCATTAAGAAGTAGAATACTAAAAATGGCTAAATTACAGAGAAATCATAGATAGTGACACAGAATAAAAAGATGTAAGGAGAATCTCACTGAGTTCAGAGAGACATCTCTACTTAGAGTGGTTAAAAATCTATCCTGCTTTAGACCACACTGTAATCCAAATGCGTTTTTACATTTTCCATACTTTTAGAACGTTTCTTCCCTTGTACTTTCTAACCCCAAATCCCAGGCCTCAGTCTAAAAGCCAGTTTGTGCCTAATCATTGGCAATAGAGAGTTAGTACAGAAGCCAGTTATTTTGAGTGAAGGGTATGTAAGCTGCCATCAGCCTCTTCTCTAATACCAGCAGTGCTTTCCTTGTAGCAATTCTGTAAGTTAGTGTTTCTGGAAAAGTTTGTTCCTCAGACTATCAGACTCAGAATCTTCTCAGGTGCTTACAAAAATGCAGATTCCCAGTGCCCAACTCAGAGCTTCCCATGGAGATTTGCCTCAGGGATCTACAACTTTATCAAGCACCATAGTCAATTTCATGCAAAGCCAAATTTGAGAACCTCTGCTAAACCAGCAATAAGGTATTTCCAGAGTATGTCCTCAACTATGTTTCCACTCTCAGAGAAGTGACTCTAATGATCACATCTAAGGTAGAGAAATCCCTTTGTTATAATATTTCCCTTGCTGCGAAGCAACAAGGGAAAATAAAATGTTGCATTTTGGGAATGAAAGGAGTCTGACTGAGAGGAAATACCACCGGATTTCTAGACCTGTGGAATAAAGCATCTGAAGGAGAAACACTACAAGGAAAAGCAAACTTTTAGTGCTTGTCGCCAACACATATTGTTGATCCTAGAAAGCTTATGTCCTAGAAATAGGGGACCAACTTTTTCTGTAAAGATACAGATAGTAAAATATTTTAGGCTTTGTGGGCCATTTGATCATGACCACAGCTCTTCAGTTTTTGCAAAAGCAGCCATGTACCATATATAAACATATGGGTGTAACGGTGTTCTAATGAAACTTTACTGACAATAAAATTTGATTTTTGTGAAATTTTTACGTATAACAAATTATTCACCTTTTTAGATTTTTGAAAGAATTAAAAAATGTAAAGATCATTCTTAGCTTACCAGGCTGTACCAAAATAAACAGTGGGTACAGTGGGCAGAATAAACAGAATAAACAGTGGGCAGAATTAGCATATCAGCGACAGTTTCCCAATCCCTGTCTTCAAACATTTCTGAAAATTTAAAATTCACCTGAAGAGTGTGTAACACTACAGATTACTGTGCCTCCCAGGCAGGGTTTCTGATACTGCAGGTCTCGGATAGGATTTGATGATTTGCAAGCCTAAGAAAATTCTGGGTAGGTTCAACGAACTCCAAGTGCCAGAAAAATATGTTGGTTGGTTTCAAACATTCACCTCATTTGATCAGTGTGAAAGCATTATATATATTTTTAAAATTCAGTCCTGTATTGGAAAGAACAAGAATGACCCCAAATCCAAGGAGATTGTGAGAGAATACTTTTGCTGGGAAGTTGTTGAGAGACCGATTTAGGCTTATCAACAGCAGAGGTGGAGATGTGGAAGATTTCTTGGCAAAGGAGACTTGGGAGGAGAAGAAAATAACAGAGAAACAGGGTGGAGAGTCCTAATTACCATTACATTAAGAACAGGTTCCTCTGATTCATGCTGACCTTAAAGTAATCTAATAGAGAGGCTGAAACTGTTCCATGTGAATCATTTTTCCTGAATTCCAAGTCATTATTGTTATTTTTATTGTTGAGGAAACAAAAATTATTGTGTGGTCATGTAATTGGTTGACAATTCAAAGCAACTACAAAAAATTAAAAGGCCAGGCTTTTATATTAAGCCTATTTGTTGCTCTGTTTCGGATAAAATGCAAGGAGCTTTGCTTCAGGGCCTACAGCCTGTGCTAGATATCAAGCATTAAGGATGAGGAAGGAAAAAGATAACCCCCTTCGTGTGCTTAGCACTATCCCCACTCCTCACTTCTACTTTCTAGCCATGTCAAGCATTCTGTGTCTCTGACTCTCTCCCTCGCTCCATATCAGTAGCCTATCTCACGATGTATATTCACAATTAGTAGTTCATCCAATCTTTTCTTCTTGACTTCTGCATCTTCTCAAACATATGAAGTCCTGAAAAATAACTGTTTACCCAAACATGTTCTTTCCTTGGGCCTATATTCTAATTAACTTATCCATTTTTAGTAAAAGGCAGATATGGAAATAAATGAAAAACAACCAAATAAAAAAAAAAATCAAAGGCTATTTATTCCGAGCTTGCTATAGCAAAGGAGTCAGCCGCCTATCATCTGTGTTTTGGCAGAGACTCCAAAGCAAGCAGAGGGTAGCAAAGCTTTATACGGTAGTGGAAAAAAGAGAAGGTTTTAGGCACATGCTGACTGGAGGCTGTTGGTGTCCGAAAGCAGTTAACTAGAATTGGGGCATGCTATGTGATTGGTTAAGGGTACATACTAGGCTTTCTCTCGTTGGTTCTAAGTTGGAAACTGGGACAGAAAATTAGAAAAATTGTCACTTACTAATCAAGACTTAGCCATTTTGAGATGATTGTTACAAAAGTTATTGTTTAGCTTCCTGAATATATGCCTTGGGAAAAGGAAAGAAGAGTGAACCAAGCTGGAGCCTGTATCTACTGAATCCCTGGATACTCATTTAGCACCTCATTCCTACCATCGTTGCCCAAAATATTTATATCCTCTTCTCGACTCTGAACACCACCTCACACTGCCAGCACATTCCTTAAGTTCACCTCATCAGATTTGCTTAAACTAAATGTGTCATCTTTTTTCTCAATCTGGCTTCCATGTTCAATGTATTTACCTGCATATTTCTATCAATTATAGCATTTTTCCTGGCCAAAAGGCTGCAAACGTTCCCATTAACTTGGTTCCTTTATCTTGTTACCCCTCCTTTTCCTACATTTGCCAACCACACTCATTTGGTTAGCTAACAAAGCATGCTGATTCTTTTTTAATAACATAATTGACTCCATTCTCTGCTCTTCATTGCAAACTGTGTTCAACCCAGTCCAGAACTCACACTTGAATTTGCATCATTATAAACGTCTCAGAGAAGGCTCCTTGCTTCGAGCTGGCATAAGTGGAGAGACATAAGTTCATACTGGAACTCCTTCCTGTGCCCAAGTAAAGTATTCCAAGGTAGTTAAAATTTTCTTTGTCATAGATCTGGATAGCAGTTGCAGAACAATTTTCAATGTAATGCTCCAATCATGGAACCAAGACCAATAACATGGACCACGAAACTTGAAAAAGTGGAGAGCCCTTAGCAGCAAAGTATGTAGAACTGGGGTTGGTGGGGGTGAGTGTCACATAGAGTTGGTAAATTAAAACCAAGAAAATCTGAGTGTGACACACATAGTGTTCACTACAAAGGACTGTCTTTATTCCAGCATTTTATATGAAGAAACTGAGACTTAGGGAGAGTAAGTATTAATAATTCTTCAAAAGTCAGCCAATAAGTGATGCTGCTTCCTGAGGGCAAGGACTTTTCTATTTTGCTTGATGCTATAATTCTAGCTTCCAAAATGTTATAAGTATTCAAAAATAATTGTTGAATGACTGAATGAATGGTGCTTCATCCCCATCATAAGATTGGCTTAGCTTATCTCAAAACTGAATGTCTACATTCAAACTGTGTTTTTCACCAAAACTCATGTCTTTTTTTCTTTTTCTTTTCTTTTCTTTTTCTTTTTTTTTTTTTTTTTTGAGAAAGAGTCTTACTCTGTTACCCAGGTTGGAATGCAGTGGCACAATCTCAGCTCACTGCAACCTCCACCTCCCGGGTTCAAGCAATTCTCCCAACTCAGCCTCCCAAGTAGTTGGGATTACAGGCACCCGCCACCACATTTGGCTAATTTTTGTATTTTTAGTAGAGACAAGGTTTTGCCATGTTTGGCCAGGCTGATCTCGAACTCCTAACCTCAAGTGATCCACCTGCCTCAGCCTCCAAAAGTGCTGGGATTACAGGCATTAGCCACCACGCCTGGCCAATTCAAGTCTTCTCAACTTCTCATTCTCATTCTTTTGAACATTTACTATGATAGTCAGTGATATGCTATCTTGTAATACTGTTTTCAGTTTGCACATGTCTACATTTTGTTTCACTCAGGGGTTCTTGAGGCAGGATTTTACTTCTTTGATTATCCCACAGCTTTCAGTTATCCTTTAATTTTTAAAAACATTTCTTAATTATTGTTTATGTACCAGAGACTGTGATCACTTCTGGGCAGAGAGTAGCCATGAAAAAAAGATTACGTACTCATAGAGCTGCAGGACAGTGACAAAAGATGGCATTAAACCAGCAGGTGAACAAATAAAGATCAATTATATCCTGTGATCAGTGCTCTAAAGGCAACGGAAAGGGATGGTGTTGGAGATAGTAACTACTTTAGATTGGGTTGTCAGAAGATGCCTCAGAGGAGATGATATTTAACTTTAATAAAGATGAAAAGGAGTCAGCCAGAGAAAGAGCTTTCTGGGCAGAGGAAATGTCCCAGGCAAAGGTCCTGAGGTGTGAAAGAGCTTAACAGGTTTGAAGAAAGAAAAGAAAGCCAGTGTCGCTGAAGTACAGTCCACGACAGGAAGAATTGTGTAAGACGCAAACCTCCCTGAATAGATATAAATGACTGACACCTGATCCTCAAGGAAGATCACATTTCAACTGTACCTGTGGACACTGATCTTTTCAAAGTGGAATCTTCAAATGGTATCGTTTTCGCTTCTATTTTATATTCTCTACTTTCTTGTCTCTTTGTAAAGCTCTGTTAACAATTAGAATTTTGGCTTTTAGCTTATATTTTTAGATACTTTTGAGATGTCTCAAGCTTCTGGACAGAGGAAACTGGATTGACAATCCAGTGGCAATATAAATTTTGAAATAATCTCACTTTTTTTCCTAGTCAAAGCAGGAAATTGAAAAATATGGATGAAGAAAATTATATAAAAATACAGTCATAATGGAAAAAATGGTCAGTTCTATGCAATATTCATCAAATTCTTTTTGCGAGGAGATAGGGAGATAAATTTTAAACATATTAAACTGTGTAGATTAAAGTTGCAAGTTATATTAGTTATGCCATCCAAAGCAAGAGGGCAAATCTAATTTCCCTACAGGGTTAGTGATATGGTTTGGCTGTGGCCCCACCCAAATCTCATGTTGAATACCCACGTGTTGTGGGAGGGACCTGGTGGGAGGTAACTAAATCAGGTCTCTTCCATGCTGTTCTCATGATAGCGAGTAAGTCTTACAACACCTGATGGTATTATAAGAGGTAGTTTCCCTGCCCAATCTCTCTTTGCCTGCTGCCATCCACGTAAGATGTGATTTGCTCCTCCTTGCCTTCTGCCATGATTTTGAGGCCTCCCAGCCATGTGGGACTGTGAGTCCAATAAACCCCTTTCTTTTGTAAATTGTCCAGTCTCGGGCATGTCTTTGTCAGCAGCATGAAAACGGACAAATACATTAGCTTAAAAGTTATGATATGGCTTGATTATTTCATTTAGATTGGAATATCAAACACACATATATACTTAGGTGATACTAGAGTTATGCCTTATCGCTACAACTGGGGTCAATAAACTGCAAAGTTTAATTAAATTAACATTAAACTAAGAAAAGAAAAATATTTTTTCTTAATATTTTCACAATGTTATGCTATAACCTTTTTGATTAAAAACTATAAAGATAAAGCTTACAGTCAAATATTTCAATTATAGATGAACACTAGGTTCTCAGTACTCCTTAAAGTTTTAGTCTAGATGCACTGTCAGTCTATGACAAGTAAATAAATGAAATCCAATAAGTTATTGAAATCACTTAAACATGTAGGTTAAAACTGCTTATTGAGAAATAATTGAAATCTGCTATATTTCAGAAAAAGAAATGATTTTAAACAATTTTATTTTATTTTATTTATTTTGTTTTTTGTTTTTTGTTTTTTTGAGACAGAGTCTCGCTCTGTCATCCAGGCTGGAGTGTAGTGGCGCAATCTCAGCTCACTGCAACCTCCTCCTTCCAGGTTCAAACGATTCTCCTGCCTCAGCCTCCCAAGTAGCTGGGATTACAGGCGCCTGCCACCACACGCAGATAGTTATTGTGATTTTAATAGAGACAGGGTTTCACCATGTTGGTCAGGCAGGTTTCGAACTCCTGAGCTCAAGTGATCCACCCACCTTGGTCTCCCAAAGTGCTGGTATTACAGGCGTGAGCCACCATGCCCAGTCAACAAATTCTTATTATAATAATATCAGGAAAAGTAATGAAACCCATAGTTTCTTTATCTTTGGCACAAGGTAGTTTCAAGTCTCATTTTTTAATACTCTATGTTAAAAATTTATCATTCTTATAATGATTTTTGCTGAATACATTTATGAGCATTTTAGCAAAAGTTATAGGCCTAAAGAAAGTTGATCTTTAAATGGTTAAACATATGGACATTTATTATTTTATAAAGTAGATAGTTGGATATGAATAAAAGATAACACCTTCAACTGAATAGTCACTAAATTGTGATTAGCTAATTGCACTATGAAATTATGATCTACAGGATAAAAGACGTGTTACACATTGTAATTTCTAAACCAACACATCAATTCCATGGGGCACAGTCCCGCCTCCATATACGGTAATTTACACACACAATCTCATTAGTATAAATGGGATTTACATACCAACTCCCTTTAGTGGTTAAAGGAGAACCTAACTCAATAAGATTATTTCAAGTTTTTAGACAGAAATCAGGGATCAAACTACCCTGAGCTAGAGAAGGTCAATATTTCACTTGTCAAGAGACAATGGATATAGAACCTATTTGTACCATGATTTCCTATGTTAAATGCTTAGAAAAAAATAGAAGGGAATAAATGAAATGTAATAGCTTTATTGAAAATACTTTGAGAAGGCTCTGGTGACCTTCAGCTTACCGTAGGTAGAATTTTCCTCTTGGTTCATGTGGGTTATGCTCAGCCAAAACTTCAGCTAAGGTCATTATTGCTATGGTTTCTATTCAAACATATTTGTAGTCTTTTTTACTTAGGAAAAGACAGAAGGGATTTCTTAGAGGGAAACAACTTGGAAAACGAAGAGAGATCTATAATTTTAGTTTACACAGCTTACAGTAAAGCTTAAGGTTAAAGCAACAAAACAGAACAAAGCCTGACTCACATCAACAGAGGCAATTGCTTTAAGGTTTTATAAATGGTGAAGAAGAAAAAGAATAAATAACAGATCGGGTTTTAAAGTTATCCCAGAACATGCCTGAATCTATTTGTTGGTAGATTGTGAAAAACAAAAGTGTTTAAAGGAAAGATTAATTGAAACCTTCTATATTCTCTAAAATGTTTGTGAGTCCTCTGTGCACCAGGAACATCACACTTTAACCTGCAATTGGCATCCATACAGATACATAAATAGGCTCCAGTTGGACAGACAGACTCATTAATTCTCTCTTTATCACAAACCCAGAACATCTGGGTATTGCCTTTTAAAACAACATCAGGTTAAGAAAACAAACCATTTCTCAGACGTGACAAAGGGTTTTGAGTTACAGGATGGACAATCTTAGAGTGAATAAACTAGTATGGTTGGGTATCACATGCAGGTTATTTCAAAGTTTATTCACGACTTTATGAATTTCTGAATCTCATGCTCTGCACTTTACCATTTTCAACCTTGTTCCTAGTTTTTGGCTAAAAAGAAAACAATTATTATATTTTAGGGAACAAATACATTTGAATAAATTATACCTGTTCTCAGAATATTTAGGATAAGGGATAAAGACCTCAAATCTCTCATGCCAACTCATTCTTTGGGCAACATTGATTTAACTTATTAAGAGAAAGTCTTGGTTTGTTCTTGCTGATCCTGAACAGCCTAGGAAATTCTTAAATTCTGAACTCATGTATTTCCAAAGATTATCACAGAAGATTTTTTTTCTACTTTTCTTTTTAAAAGAAACATCATGCCTCCTCCTGAAATATCATGACTGTTGAGCCAGTGACATGCTTTCAATGTCATACAAGTGTACAAATTTGCTTAGAACATTGCATATAGGAAAGAGTGTGTTTCTTGCTTAATATTTTCAGTAAAACAAACACTAGATGCACAACCTTATTGGAGACTCCAGGCCTATTTTGGATTTACTGTAAAATTATCTTTGTCCATAAGAGAAAAACAAATATTATCAGATCTAAATCGACCAGACTAGGAATGTGTGCACATCTGTGTGTGTCTGTTTGTCTGTGTGGGTGTGTGTTGTGCACTCCACAAATGTGGATTTGAATCAGCCTTACAAAAGTGTAATACATTTTTAAAAATTATTGTAAACAGACCTCCACATACTCCTTTGATGAGATTAAAAAATTAAAGCTTTTCCTCAGATTAATGACAACAAAACTAATTTAATTGGGCATTTTCAGATTAGATTGGTGCCTCAAGTCAATCCAAAGCTTCTTGATTTCCTAAATGTAAATTATTTATAACAGGTCTTTATCAAAGCACATGTGATCTAAAGCTCTATTTTATAAATACCATATGCAAAAGGAAAACATTTAAAAAATAAAAAAAATACATAGAACGAAACCCCAGAGTTGCTTTATTTTAAATATGCTGTTTTTAGCACTTTCAAATGTAAAGGGGACATTAAATCACACACATATACCCACAAGCTTAATGTTTTCATGTCACCTCTCCCCATTTTATTCTTTTAATAGCAATGCTACAAAGAGGAACTTTAGATAATTCTTACCAGCAAAGCCCAGTGTTGCAACACAGCTAACTACCCCCGAGCTTCTATTTAAGGTTACCTGGCATAGATAGCTCTGCCAGATGTAGTTTTGCTATTGGATAATTTGATTTGCTGACAATGTGCACTGCCTTAAAATAGGAAGTGCCTAGGTGACTGGTGTCCAAATCACACATATTTTTTTCGTTAAAATGAAATGTGAGTCTGAATTTAGCCTTTAATTACATTTCCTTCTCTACCTCCGACAAACAAATTTTTATAACCTCCCCAATAAAAAAAAAAAAAAAAAAAAAAGTCATATTTTGTGAATTACTACTTTGGAAGCAGCCCAGGACAAAACATTATTTAGGGAATTTTCTATTATTTGTATTAATCAAAGATGTACATCCTGTGTGTTTTTAATGGTTTTATCAAATAGCTAATGCCTGACTTGGAGACCCAGTTGGCCACAGTATTTCAGGCCTTTATCTAAACTATTAATTGGCAAATTGAAGTTACTCTGGTAAGATCATGATGCAAAATAAAACAAGCTATTGTATGTGCAAAATAACATAAGAGAGCTTCTGCAGTATTTCAGGCACTTGGACTGGCCCAAAATCATCTAAACAGAATATACTTAGATCATATAACAAATGAGCTCCCTATGGATAAGGAAGAGGGCTTCATATCAAAATAAAAATAAAATAATATTGCTTAAGAGAAACATTAACACTAAGCATTCTTTCAATTATTCCCCCTAATAAGATGTGTCTGTCATTTCTTTCATTTTGGCTTTCGCCCTATGGAGACTGCATTGTTTCATCAGGATTGTTCTGTCAAATGAAAAACCTGTCCATGTTTTACCATGTGCTTAAACAAGCAAGACTAATATTAAATCTGAGGACTCTGTACTTTAAGAAACGTTTTTACAAGTGGAAAGTTATTCAGCTTAGATAGTTCATTCATTTTCCAGAGCCTGTTAAACCTGCATAATATATTGAATGTCAAAAAGCTATAAAATCTCTTTAACTATTGATAGCTATTTGTAGATGGCAATGTAAATCCTGCCATAAATCCAAATAAGTAATTGACTTTATCTAAACAGATCTGGGGGATTGCTCTATTGTTATGGGGCACAACCTACTTGTTATATTAGGTACAAGTGAGCTTAATTATTTTGTGTCGGCGGGGGGCATCTCTTTTTTGTTTGTTTGTTTCTGTTTTTGTTTTTTTTGTTTGTTTGTTTTTTTGAGATGGAGTCTCACTCTGTCACCCAGGCTGGAATGCAGTGGCGCAATCTTGGCTCACTGCAACCTCCATCTCCCGGGTTCGATCAATTCTTCTGCCTCAGCTTCCTGAGTAGCTGGGATTACAGGCGCACGCCACCATGCCCCACTAAATTTTTGTGTTTTTAGTAGAGATGGGGTTTCTCCATGTTGACTGGGCTCCTCTCCAACTCCTGACCTCAGGTGATCCTCCCGCCTTGGCCTCCCAAACTGCTAGGATTACAGGAGTGAGCCACTGCACCCGGTCCTATTGCCATAGAAAGTCAGCATTGAATGTTTTTAAATAAAAATTTGTATTAACAATAATGTAAATGTATGTGTTATATACTATATATATGTACTCTAGTTATAGGTGTCTACAGTTATGGAGAGATACTATGATAAGTACGGAAGAAAGAAAAAAACACCCTCGTTATCATGGTGAACTTTCTTGAATTAAGGCCTTACATCAGTTAAGATATTGTTAGCAGCCCAAATAAACAAATCCCAAAGTTTATGTTTCACTGATGTAAAGTAAAAATTAAATGTTCTTGATTTGGGGCAGCTTTTGGTTCCAGCAGTAGTCCTTGAGGGACACTGTATCTGTCCGTCTTGTAAGTTTCATCCATCTTCAATAGATGACGTCCAATGTCACCATGATAATCCCTGCTCTGCAGAAGAGGAAACAACATGGGTCTGGTCTGGAAGAGATTTTCATTACATTCCATTAGTCAGAAATCAGTCACGTGGCCACCACATACCAAAAGGGAAGCTGTAATAGTTAGTCTAATCCTATGCCCAGAAAGGGAGGAAATAGGTTTTGCAAACAGATAATCTTTGCTACAGTTCTATTTTGCATGTCCTTACAGTTGCATAACATATTTATTTTCTTCATGTCTTTTCTAGATGACCACTCTATCCATCAAGTCTGTTCATGATTGTGCCTCCATCCTAAGCGCCATTGCTTTTGTGCATGCCCTCTTTGTATGTTTGCTGAGCTTTTACAACAGACTCCTAGCTAATCAACCTGCATCTTATCTTCCTCCATTTTCCATGTATGCGTCACATAAAGGCTTGCATTTTAAAACACAAATATCATTAAATCATTTCCTGTTTCAACCACTCTTAACTGCCTACAAGGTAAAGTCTTAAATCACTACCTTGGCATTGGATGCCCATCATTATCTGGCTCTTTTATACTTTTCCTTATTTGTCTTCTGCCAATCTCTGTATTTCATTTCAATTACATCAAGCTACTTCAACTTTTCTAAACATGCTGTATACTCACCTGCCTCCAGATGTTTTCTTATTTCATCTAAAGCCTTTTCCTTTTTGTTCCATATTGGGAAGTACTACTCATGCTTTAAGATAACTAAAATCTTAAATTTAAATAAACTTTTTAAAAGTAGACTTGGTGTTTTTCTCCTTATAGTTTAAACATTTCTCTATTTATATCATTTACCTGAGATTCATAGCTTAATTTTTATCCCTTCCTCAAGATTGGAAGGTTCTAAAGATTACGGATTGTGTAATATTCTCCATTGATTCAAAGCCTCTAGCATAGAATCTGCTATATACAAAGCTAAAAAATGAATAGAATTTAATCTTTGTCTTGGTAGGCTAAATTATTTTCAATAAATTAATGATACAATGAAAGTACAATGAGGTAGACTTTTGTGTGAATGTAAAATGTATTGTCATGTAGAAATTCAAATATAAACTTCATAGTTCAGAATTTGAGTTGTTTGGTCAAGCAGTACCATGCCAAAGAAGTTCTATCAGCTAAGCCAATCTAATTTCCTTAAACTTTCTTATACATAACCTCTGTCATTTTCAGTCACATACTGTCACTTAAGAAGATGTTTCTTCTTAGGTCATCCTAAGAAGGAGATGCTGTCATCCAATCAATAGCTACAGTTTTTCCCAGACTCAACCTTTTCAAGGGATGTTCTCCAGTCACACCTGCTCTTGCTTTTCATTCTCATTTTGATTGTCATTAGGACTATGCTTTAAGTGTCCGTTCTGCATTATCTTCAACTCCATAGAGTCGTGAATAGGAGAGGAATTCAGACCCCCCCACCCCCAGAGGTACTGTCAGTTTTTTTCTCATAAGTCTCTACAAATAAAAACACAATGGAGCCTTGAACAATAAGACCAACCCTCATCATCCTGCTTCTCAGCCTACTCAATGTGAAAATGTTTTGGGATGAAGACCTTTCCGATGATCCACTTCCACTTAATAAATGATAAATGTATTTTCTCTTCATTATTATTTTCTTAATAACATTTTATTCTCTCTAGTTTACTGTAGGATACAGTATATAATATATATAATGTACAAAATATATGTTAATCAATTGTTTATTATTAGTAAGGCTTCCAATCAACAGGAGGCTATTAGTAGTTAAGCTCTTGGGAGGCCAAACGTTATACAGGAATTTTTCAGCCATGCAGGGGATCCCTGCATTGTTCAAGGATCAATGTACAGTCCAACTTAAACAACAAAGACACTTTTCTTGCTATCAGTAATTTTATACAAAATCTTTTATTTCTATCTACCAAAATCTTCATTCAAAAATTCCTGGCCAGGCACAGTGGCTCATGCCTGTAATCCTAGCACTTTGGGAGGCCAAAGTGGGTCGATTGCCTGAGCTCAGGAGTTCGAGACCAGCCTGGGCAACACGGTGAAACCCTGTCTCTACTAAAATACAAACAATTAGCCGGGCATGAGGGCGTGCACCTGTAGTCCCAGCTACTCAGGAGGCTGAGGCAGGAGAATTGCTAGAACCCAGGAGGCAGAGGTTGCAGTGAGCCGAGTTCACACCATTGCACTCCAGCCTGGGAGACAGAGCAAGACTCTGTCTCAAAAAAAAAAAAAAAAAAAAAAAAAAATCCTATGTAGATATTTGGGGACCACCAGAGTCCAGCTCACAGCCATTATTAACTAGTTGATTAACTGGTACTTACATTGTTTTCTCCAAAAATTTAACACTATTCAATGTAAGCAGAGGGCAATCAATAATCATAACTTGCTGAATGAATTGTTGAATGACTATATCACACATCATGATTCTAGACATTGTCATAATTTAAACTGACTATGGTTACAATGTCAACTAGTAAATTTGAAGCATTCAATCAGAGAGAAAATAAGCAAAACAAATCTTGCAAATTAATTGATCAGTATTTTATACCACAAAGAAAACATTTTGGTTAAATGAACACTTCACATTTGCACTATTTGTGGTTGATGAGAGGGTCTCAACTAAGATGAATTTACTCCCCATGAGACATTTGGCAATATCTAAGATGCTTTTGAATGTCACAACTGGAGGGGGCTTCTAGTGAGTAGAGATCTGAGATACTTCTGAACATCTCCCAGTGCACAGTAGGTTAGTCCCCAACAACAAAGAATTACCTGTTCCAGTATGTCAACCATGCCAAACTGAAGAGACTCTAATTAAACCACAGACTCAGATAATTTGAAAGACATTGCTTTTCTATTTCTTCAGTGTTTCTCTGGACTCTAATGTTTATTTCACCTACCTCCATTCATGTAAGCAATAAACTTAAAAACCTTAAGTTTTTGGATGAGCACAGAATGATACCAAAGAACCGTGACTATAATATTGTCATGTATATCACTTATATTTTCACACTGAAAATGATTCAGTTTTAGTTTATCAAGTGGGAATTGTATAGGCTTTCCACAAGGCATCTCTAGCCATTTATGGAGGGGTTTTCCAAGTTGTGTACTAGGAAAAAAGAAGCTGTTGATTTGCTTGCTTATCATGAGGTAATTTAAACAAAACAACGATTTTGTTCTTTAGGTAAATCTTTATATTGGCTCACACAATTGGGGATACTAAGAGCTACTCATAGATTTTCCCTCTAGCCCTCGTCATATCTAAATCAAGAAATCATCTCTAACATTCATCACGTGTCCAAACATCAAAACCAACGAGGTAAAAATTACTGATTTCTAACCCCTAAGATCTTTACAGTATGATTTTTCCACATAATTTCCACCAGCACTGGCTTGGTTCATGCTCTCAGCACATTTACCTGACCAACTTACTTTCTATTTGTCTTTAAATGTAACATCATCCTCATCATGGTCCCATAATCCATCATCCTTATCGTTACCAATAGTGATTCTTCCACCCCACAAAACTCATCGTATATCTCTCTGTACTGGTTGCCATGTGATCTCCACTTCAGGTGATAGTTTATTATTTATTTATTTCTTTATTTAGATGGAGTTTCACTCTTGTTGCCCAGGCTAGGGTGCAATGGCATGACCTCAGTTCTCCGCAACCTCCACCTTGTAGGTTCAAGCGATTCTCCTGACTCAGCCTCCTGAGTAGCTGGGATTACAGGCATGTGCCAACAACCCTGGCTAATTTTGTATTTTTAATAGAGACGGGGTTTCTCCATGTTATTCAGGCTGGTCTCAAACTCCCGACCTCAGGTGATCCACCTGCCTCAGCCTCCCAAAGTGCTGGGATCACAGGTGTGAGCCACCATGCCTGGCCAATAGTTTAATATTTTTTACATTCAGGCTTAAAAACAGAAATCAATCTAGACACTCGTAGTTGATATATGCTGCCTGCTTTTGCTGGGATTAACTCACGGACTAGGTGGATCTAAGTCTGAAAGTTGGAATTTTTCTCATGAAAGTTCTCCATAAAGTACAAGCTCTTTAATACCTAACGTCCTTTGTGAGAAAGCAGCTGTGCTATTCCCTAGTATTTCCTTACACTTGCTCTTTGCTGCTATGTCTGATAATATGTATCCCCAAAAGTGGCATTTTGTCATGCCTCCTCATATTCCCTCATTCCTTCTAGCTACAATGTCCTTTCTGCATCTTCTTTACCTTGTGGACTCCTAAATCAGGGATTTATCAAGGACACAGAATTACCATATGACTCAGCATGTCCTCTCCTAGGTATATACCCCCCCCCAAAATTGAAAACAGGTACTCAAATACTCATCCATCTGTTCAAAGCAGTGCTACTTATAATAATCAAAATGTTGAAACAATCCAAATATCCATTAATGTATAGATGGTTAAATAAAATGTGGTATATCTATACAATGGGATATTATTAAGCTATATAAAAAATGAAGTACTGACACATGCTACAACATGGATAAACCCCAACAACTTGCTAAGTGAAAGAAGGCAGGCACAAAAGGTCACATATAATATGTTTCCATTTATGGAAAATATCTAGAATTGCTAAATCCAAAGAGACAGAAAGCATATTAGTGGTTACCAGGGGCTGGAGGTGGGACAGGATACGAAGTGTCTGCTTAATCGGTACCAGGCTTCCTTTGGGGGTGACAAAAATGCTTTGGAACTACATAGAGGTCACTATTGCACTACATTGTGAATGTACTAATCCTACTGAATTGTACATTTTAAATGGTGAATTTTATGTTATAAAAATTTCACCTCAAAAACATTTCTTTTTTTCCTCAAGACAGGGTCTCACTTTGTCACCCAGCCTGGAGTCTAGTAGTGTGATGATAGCTCACTGCAGCCTAGACCTGCCCAGGCTGAAGCGGTCCTCCCACCTCAGCCCCCTGGAGTAAATAGGATTACAGGTATGTGCCACCATACCCAGCTAATTGTTTAACCTCTTTTAAAAAAATAATTTATCTAGACAGTTCAGCAGGCACTTTGAATGTAAAACCATTACTGACATTAACTATCTGAAACAGCCTTCCTCTTGACTCTGAGAAAACCATGTCTCTGTCTTTGAAGAGACTATGCATGTTATACTCTAATTGCGGGTTTACTACCTCTCTCATCCAACCCCAGCCAAATTGCAAATTTGGTTTTCATATCCCTTATCTTTGTCTTCCTAAATTGTATGTGTTTGAGTTTATACAATAAAAAGTAATATAATACGCTTTCTAACTTGAGATTACAATGATAGATCTGAATCTGTTTTATTAATGAATGATAAATTTAATAATATTTAATGAATATATTTAATATTATTTAATATATTTAAAACATTAGTTTTATAAATACATGGCATATCATGAGATGTTTAAATGTATATTAATTTTTATTTTGGATGCAGATATATTTGATGCAGTAATTCAAAAACACAATAATAGTTTAATAAAAGCTATATACAGGCAGAGTATCTATTGGGTGCTCACCATTGGGCTGTCCCCTTTATCTAGGTATTCTACTGACTTATTTCCTTGCTACCTTTTGCTAGTGACCCCACAGAACTTAACTTTCTGCTCAAATGTAAACCTTAGAGAGGCCTTTTCCAAGACTCTTATCTCAAAGAGCTCATAACTCCATCATGTAACACTGTGTTTGAACCACATTTCTTAACCTGAATTTATGTTATTCACTGTTATTATATATGATCTGAGTTTTCTGCCAGTATATAAACTACCTGAAGGTGAGACTTTACCTTTTTCTTTAGCAGATGACTCTCTAAAACACCCATTTAAAAAAATTTCTCATTGTTACATCAGTGGATAAAAATCTGACTTTGGAACAGAGGACAGAATTAGCTGAACTAATTTAAGAAGAAGTATGTTGACGAGTTTTAGTTAAGCTAGCATTTCCTCAATGCCTTGGCCTTATTCTTTTTTGTTGTTGTCATATAATAAAGATAAAGAAAATGATGTATATTGGTTATTCAGAAAATCAAATAAGAAAATACATGTATAGACATTAGAACCCATAGTAACTTGAGTTCCCATAATCCATTTCCAATTCCCTTATTTAGACAGTGAAAACATTCACTTTAAATGAGATCACATTGGCTGCCTAGATAATTTTCTTAGCCTCTGTAAATTCTGAAAGTAGTAATTGAAATAGATTTGAATGAATGTTTCAATAGATGAAAAGTTAAATTTCTCATTCCAGATAGCCAATCTAGAAGGATTTCTTCAATGCTGACTATGTGCCAGGGACTATGAAAGGTACTGTCTGTTTAGAGTGAACAACAGAATACACAGTTCCTACTTTTCAATTTTTCATATCCACAATCAGAACAATAGCCATTCACTTTTCAAAGTCACATAGGCAAACGAGCACACAATTTCCCTCAACAATAAGACATTAACATTTATTTTTTTTTTTTTTTTGTTGGGGTATTGCATTATCTTAATGAACTTTATAAACATCTGGGAATGATTTGGATTATAAAGTCCTACTGACGCTTAATACTTAAGACCCCAAACACCTTAATCTTCAATTCCTAACACAGAATTGTCAAGTACAGCATGCAAATAGCAGTCCTCTTTCCTGTGAGAAACACTGGAAGAAAGATTGCCATTTGTCAATAACACTAAATTAAGCAGGGTGGCTAACAGCTTCAAAACTTGAGGTCAACTACACAGTCAGAGTTGCAACCATTCACTCTCCTTTTCCATATTTTCAAATTTATGTGACTGTGTTTCCTGATTTCGACTGTACCATCTCCACTAGAAAAGGAGTTTCACCTAGAACTCAAAGTTTTTTGTCAATGATTTTAGCATCTCTCTATCTGTTATATGTTGCAGTGATACAAACGAATCCAAAATTTAGTGACTTAAAACAATACCTAATTATTTAACTTAGAATTTTACAGGTCTACAGTTTGGGCTGGGCTGAATTAAGTTGTTCTTGTCTCTGCTGGCTCTTTCGGTTACGTGACTCTGTTTCCAGGATTGGTTGACTGTCATTTGGACACCTCATATTTCCTCCATTTTTTTCCTAAATCCTCATACAGACTAACCTAGCCTTGCATAAGGTTGGTAGAGGTCTCAGGGAGACCAGGAAAGTGTCCTTTCTATTAGCCAAAGCAAGCAAGTGACAGGTCAACCCAGATTCAAGAATAGAAAAAAACAGACTTTTTGGTGGGGGGAAAAAAGGCTGTAGAGCTATATTATAATGAGCATGAATAAAGGGGAAATCAAAGAATTGTGGACTTGTTTGTAATTGATCTACCACAATTGTGTTGATTTCTTCTGAATCCTTATCTAGTATGAGCTAAACCTGGGTTGTGTGCAATCCATCAGATAATAGTCAAGCTACTGAGTAGATTTCATATTCCTAGGTTTTTCCATTTCCATTTTTTCCCTTTTTTTTCAGCCTCTTTCTGGAAAGTCTTACAGTTGAACTCATCCATGTTATTACAACCAAAATTATATCTAAGTCATTAAGAAAATAATAAAAATTATGAAATAAGATTTATGAAAATACCTTCAAAACTCAAGGTTAATGATATTAAATTACAGTGGTAAGGATTTCCATTAGACACTTGGAAGTACTTCCTGATTATTATAGTTTGAGATATTGGCAAGTGATTTAAAGGAAGGCAATGGTTTCTCTAGAGATTTTTAAAAAAATAATAGACCATTTTCTTGGTGGAATACCTTTAATGAAACATTGCCAAGCTATATTGGGTTACATCAGATAAACATATGATGACCTCTGGTTCAAAGAGATAAAAAAAAATGGCCATTTACAGTATTTTGAGTAGCACTTTGAGTAGCAAGATGGTATTTAAAACAAATTACGCCATAAAACAAAAAATTCCTCATTATTCCCACTCAAGTGGGAGATATGGAGCATCTTCAGTTTTACATTCTGGACCCACATTTATTAATAGAACTTCCTGTCACCTCTATGGGAATAGCTCAAATAATTAGCCCCGGTTTATCCAGGTGGAGGAATTTCAGCTAAAACCTAGATCAAATCTTCTTGGCTTATAATATGTCAGCTGTTGGGTGAGGCTAAAATCTAAATCCCCAAACCTATTTTTTTCTATCCTTACTTGTTTACTTGGCAACCCAAGTTTCCTTGTCTTTGCTCTGTCCCTTATCCCAAATCCTTTCCCATTTCCCTGCTGAGAATTGCAATGAACTCACTTAGAAAAATAAATGCAAAACTCATGGAATGCTGTACCATAATCCATTGGTCCAAACTAAATGACCAAGAAAATATGACTTCATTATTTTAAATAACTGAAAGAAGAATTACCTATGGAATTTCTATATTTCCTCCTTAGGATAACATAGTTTAATGAAGGGTTAAAATAACAAAACCCTTTGTGTGTGTGTGTGTGTGTGTGTGTGTGTGTGTGTGTGTGTGTGTGT